>NW_016157145.1:0-220208 GCF_001687245.7 Rhagoletis zephyria | reverse complement strand
GATTCATAGAAAAAAATGTTGTTGTTACAATAAACATTGCCCCGTAAGTGTTGTTTTTTAATAGATGAAAAAGAGCTTATTGCCAAATCCTCAGTGTTGTGATATTAATCCACACACAATCATGAACTACCATCCATTTGATTCTATTAAAAAAGAATTTAAATTACGAATATGTAAAAACACATGCGAAAAACTAAACGCCTGCGCACAGCTGGAATACGAGAAATATTTGAAGAAAGAGTGGAGAAATGATCCATAACTTGCAAAACATTTTTCGTTTCTACAAAAATAAAGCGAACACTATTAAATTGAAGAAACAGTACATGTTCAAAAACCCCGGAGGAGCACTGAAAGAATTCTGTGTTTTAAATTGGCATATTTTGAACGAATTCGGAATGTCTAAGGGGGAAAAGAACCCAACCTTTCTATAAGGAAGCAATTATAGAAAAAGAATTTTCTTACACTGTGGTTATGTCTCCGCCAGCAGTCATTTAAAAGCAGCTAAGGAGAACGACGACACTATTTATTAGATGGCACATTCAACGAGCCAATGTGCCAAAATGCGGGTATAAACAATTATTGATTATTTAATAACGCAACCGAGATCATATAAGTTCATTGATTGGTTTTCACACACTTTTGAAACACAAATTATATGCTTTTTTACTGCAGACAAGTTGTTGCCTCAAAACACAGCAGAAATCTTCCAATCAGGGCTGCCAACTCTCCTTAGTTATGAGGTGCCATATTTAGGATAAAAAAAGTGCCAAAAAATATAGCAATAAAATAAAGCCTCATTTTCAAAACAAAAGTGCAATGATAAAATAAGATAAACCAGTTGATTAGCCTTTATAAATTAGAAAATATGAGTTGAGAAAAAGAAGTGCACGCAAAGGATTTCACAAAAATGTATTGAAATGTTATTTTTTTTACAAAAGTGCCATTTTGGCATTTTGTGCCAAATTGAAAAATTAAGTGCCATTTGAAGTAAAATAGGAACAAATGGCACGGTTTGAGCCAAGTTGGCATCCCTGCTTCCAATAACTTACAAATATAAAAATGTGAAATATTCGATGTTTAAAATATATAAAAATTTTATTTCAACGTATACAAAAAATAAATCTACCTGCGCTACAGCACGTCGGGAGACGGGGAGGGGGGCCGGGGGGCCGCGGCGTAGCATGACGTGGTGTGCGCGCCGGTCGCGCGGGGTACGCGGGGCGCGGTGTGGCGCGCTGACGCGGGCCGCCGCGAAGTTAAGCAAATTTAATGTTTGAAACAGAAATAATGTCAATTGATTTTATTTCGTTTTTAAAAAGGTAATAATGTCAATTGACTTTATTTCGCACCAGGGTGGGAAATAAAGTCAATTGACCTTATTTCCGTTGATCTTATTACCTGTCACCGTTGACGTTGCTGCCGAAGTTTGTTTTCCTCAATATGTATGTACATACGCTTGCAAAGCACTTCAGTATGTATTACAAAAAAAAAAAATAGCAACAAAATACAAGAAAGCAAAACAAAAAAGACATAAAAGCATTTGAAGTCCAGGTGAATAATATAAATGTTAAAATAAATATATGTATGTTTGATATGCTGCCATTTCCATTATGTATGTTAGTTATGTAAATGCACCCAAATGCATTTCGGCGAGAAAGTCTACATATAAACATTTAACAGCGTAAAAAAACAACATTAAATATACATATGTATAGGCAAGAGCCACAAAGTGCACTGACACAACGCATTCATATTCGAATCCGATTATGTATAACAGTATTGAAATTTGGAATTTAATTTGAGAAAACAGTTACCTTACATATGTACATACATACATGCGTGCGTGCGTTTACATACATACCTACATACATATGTATGTAAGTGGGGCTGTAGGTGCGCTTATATTAACGAAATTGAGTTGAGGGGCAAAGAAAGTTGGAAGCGATAGAAGCTGGTAGGAATTTTCCTTAAGCAAATGTTGACAATTCTGGGCTGGTATGCTTAACTTTCATCCTATCGAGATAACTCTATACAAGCGATACGATACGAGCAACATAGGAGAAAAGAAATATAAACAGTTGCACAAAATTTATAAAAAAAAAACAAACATAAAAAAGCTTCCAAGCAAAGTTTGGATCAGCAAGAAGCCCACTCCGACCGTTTTTTTATGTATAACAAAGTATAAGATTATAATAGGTTTGTTCGTCGAAAATCCACAAAGAATTATTCAACACTCAAAATATTAGAGAGTAAGAAAAAATTCTCTCTCATGCTGAGAAACTTGCGCAAATTTCTGCACGAACGCAAATTTGCAGGAATTTGCAGGGTTTCCTGCCAGCTGTTGTCCACGGTTGCATTTCAAACATTAGAAATTTTTATAGAATTTTTAAAATTCTTTCAGATGGACAAAAACAGGATATACATGTATATTTCTTGTTGTTCTGACTTTCTTTAACATACATTTCAATTTCTTTATCGTACTAGCTGTCGGGTTTCTTAAATCGACTCTGGTTCCAATTGCATTCCCATTGCGAATACAATTTTTTACAGCCGTGTTAAGTTCAAATCGTTGGAATTAACTAAATTAATTATATCAACAAGTATTTACTTCCTTTTTCATAAAAAAAAACGCTCGTGCTTATAAATTTTTAAATTTAACGAACTTATTTATTCAAATTATCGTAGACAAAAATGCAACCATGCGACACAATCATATGTTTTTCGTGTTTGCAAATTCTTGCTGGCAAAATTTTTTCCAGCAAGAATTGAGAACTGTTCTTTTGCTCCCACAAATTTTGAGTGTTGGATAATTTTTTGGTCTGCACGAATGCGATTTGGGCAAAAATCATGATAATTCGTATAAATTCGTACAAATTTTTTGCTCGACGAACAAACCTAATATTGTGCAAGATACTAATCGATAAAGCTATCGATATTGAAATCGATAAATCGATTTTTTATTATTTGACAGTGGATATCGATATGTGGGACCGCTATAGAGATCTGAAGAGGGAAGCGAGACGTATTTGCCGCAACAAGAAGAGAGAGGCCGAAATACGTGAGTGCGAAGAGCTTGAAATGCTGGCCGACAGGAGGAATGCCCGAAAATTTTACCAGAGAGTTAGGCGACTTACGGAAGGTTTAAAGGCCGGGGCGCACTCCTGTAAGAACAATAATGGCGACCTAGTAACTGATGTCCAGAGCGTACTTAAATTATGGAGGGAACACTTTTCCGCCCTACTAAATGGTAGCAGCACGGAAAGTTGTGGAGAAGAAGAACCCGAGCCCGCAGTCGATGATGACGGAGTCGACGTTCCACCGCCTGACTATGACGAGGTACGTATAGCAATAACGCGGCTGAAAAACAACAAAGCCGCTGGAGCTGACAGCCTGCCAGCTGAGCTATTCAAGTACGGCGGCGAGGAGTTGATAAGGTGCATGCATCAACTCTTGTGCAGAATATGGTCAGATGAACGCATGCCCGACGACTGGAATTTAAGTGTGCTCTGCCCAATCCACAAGAAAGGTGACCCCGCCATTCGCGCCAACTACCGCGGGATCAGCCTTCTAAGCATAGGTTACAAGGTCTTATCGAGCGTATTGTGTGAAAGACTGAAGCCCACCGTCAATGAACTGATTGGGCCTTATCAGTGTGGCTTTAGACCTGGCAAATCCACCATAGACCAGGTATTCACAATACGCCAAATCTTGGAAAAGACCCGCGAGAAAAGGATCGACACTCACCACCTATTTGTCGACTTTAAAGCCGCTTTTGACAGCACTAAAAGGAGTTGCCTATACGCCGCTATGTCTGAATTTGGCATCCCCTCAAAACTCATACGGCTGTGTAAAATGACGTTGAGCAATACCACCAGCTCCGTCAGAATTGGAAAAGACCTCTCCGAGCCGTTCGCCACAAAACGGGGTTTCAGACAGGGCGACTCCCTTTCATGTGACTTCTTTAATCTGATGTTGGAGAAGATAATAAGAGCTGCAGAACTGAACCGCTCAGGAACAATTTACTATAAGAGCGTGCAATTGCTGGCTTATGCCGATGACATCGACATCATCGGTAACAAAAACCGCGAAGTCTGTTCTGCCTTTTCCAAGTTGGATAGGGAAGCAAAGCGCATGGGTCTGGTGGTAAACGAGGACAAGACGAAGTATCTCCTGTCATCAAACAAACAGTCAGCACATTCGCGCCTTGGCACCCACGTCACTGTTGACAGTTACAATTTCGAGAAAGTAGAGAATTTCGTTTACTTGGGAACCAGCATTAACACCGATAATAATGTCAGCATTGAAATCCAACGTAGAATCACTCTTGCCAACAAGTGCTACTTTGGACTGAGTAGGCAATTCAGGAGTAAAGTCCTCTCTCGACGTACGAAAACCACGCTCTATAAGTCACTCATCATGCCCGTGCTGGTATATGGCGCAGAAGCATGGACAATGACAACATCCGATGAGGCGGCTCTTGGGGTGTTTGAGAGAAAGATTTTGCGGAAGATTTACGGTCCTTTACGCGTTGGCGACGGCGAGTACCGCAGACGATGGAACGATGAGCTGTATGAGCTTTACAACGATATGGACATAGTGCAGCGAATTAAAATACAGCGGCTCCGCTGGCTTGGTCATGTCGTTCGAATGGACACCGACGCTCCAGCTCTGAAAGTATTCAACTCGGAACCCGCTGGTGGTAGCAGAGGAAGAGGGAGGCCCCCACTGCGATGGAAAGATCAGGTGGAGAAGGACTTGGCTTCACTTGGCGTTTCCAATTGGCGTCAGTTGGCACAGAGGAGAAACGACTGGCGTGCTTTGCTGAACTCGGCCAAAATCGCTTAGGCGGTTACAGCGCCAAAAAAGAAGAAGAAGAAGAAGAAGAAGAAGAAGGCTATCGATATGCATACATACATATGTATACACATAGATATCAATAGGGGTATTTACGATCCGGTGCATTCTGTCTAGCATGGTGCATAGATGGCATAAATAGCATCAATGGCTAATTTTGTTTTTGTTTGAACACATGAAACAACGACAAAATTATCCAATCATGCTATTTATGCTATCTATGTTCCATGTTAGTCAGTATGCACCGGATCGTGAATATGCCTATTGTCATTTATTTTAGATTTTTTAAATATGTACATCTGCTAAATATTCAGCCCTATTATGGTTGTCGACGTCAATGTGGAGGTAATTTTTTCAACCCCAGCTACGCTGACCACAGTATTTTTGCGAGGGACACCTTTCCTCAAAAATACTGTGATCAGCGTAACTGAAGTTGGATTTAAGAGGGTTATTTTTTGTGAAAAAAATAACATCGACGTCGACGTCGACAACCATAATAGGGCCGATTGTCTCCCATTTTGCTTTCTTATGGCAACTGTGAGGAATGTGCGATAGCAAACACTCTTTCCGAATTTTAGCTCGGATTCATTGCACGTATCGAATAACTACAAATAGCCAGATGAAAATGTAAGAAATGCAAATATAGAATCATTTTGGGCGAGTGCAAGTTGCATTTTTTTGTTTTTTTTCTTTTTAAGGTACGCTTTCAAGCGAAGTGTGCCAACGAGCAAAGCAATCAAATCACCAACCACTACGAGCACTCAGTCTAACAACAAAAACAATGGCAAAAAATAACAAACAATTTTTAATGGCTTGACATCCGCGAACAGCAGTTGTGCGATGGCTGATCTTATAAACAATTCACGATTTTACTCCAAATTAGCAGTTCGTTCGGAGCAATACAATGCGACGCTGGAGTTTCACTGTGTGGCGGCAAATAAAATTGATGGGTACGAAAAATAATAAAATACGTAGATAAAAATACCTACTTACATATATATGTATGTACATTAGGGTGGTCCAAAAATACACGTGGAAAAGTAAAGTCGGAATTTTTATGCTCTCACCCCCTAGGATTGTTCTATACCGAAAAAAAAATATCCCAATTTTTTTATTTCAAAATTAAAAGATATTTAGAGGTCGCTCAAAGCGCCCAAAATTTTCCATGTATTTTGTATGGGGGAAAAACAACTTTTCGTAGAAATGGTATAGAATTCTTAAAAATCAATATTTTTCTATGAGAGAACTCAATTTGTCTGCAGCAGATTCCCTATAATAATACTCAAATTTTTATTTAACCATTTTTTCATCGCAACTTTAATTTATAGGTCCGCCAAAAACCCCGAAAAATTCAATGGGGGGGACCAATAAAAAATCGTTAGTATTAAAAAATGGTTAAATAAACAATTGGATCTTATTACTGAAAGTCTCCTGAAGAGAACCAGAGTTTTCCGATCGAAAAATTGGGTTTCAAATATCTCGACTATGCGCCACCTAGCTTCAAGTCTCACTATTTAGCTCATAGGGAAGGGAGGTGGTTGAAAATTAATGCAAGATTTTACCTAAACAAACATGCATTGAAAGTTGAATAAATGCTTGTGAAAAGAATTACGTTAAAAAGGAAGAAAAAACTAAAAAAAAGAAAGGTTTAAAAAAAATATGTATTAAAAATGGTTGGCAAAAATTTAAGCAAAAGAAAGTTAGAAAAAACTAAAAATGATGTAGTAAAAAAATAAAAACTAACACCCAAATTCATAAAAATTAAAGAATACTGCTTTATTTTTCGAAAATTTGTATGAAAATGTCCCTATATAGAGCTCTTTATATCTACTTTATTTTTTATGAATAAGGTCCTAAAAATTTAAATGAAGCTAAACAAAATTAAATTTCGACATATTTCGATTCCGGGAAAGTAGTTATTCTTTTTGGTCCTACCGACAGCCACGTCGTTCCCATAACAGCCGGGTCTACCCAAGGTCTGTTCAACCAACGGCATTCCTCAAAACTTCTTGGCGGAGTTTCTATGTTGTTACAACAACAACAATGGCACAATTATGCTTTCCTGTGTTGCACCCATATTTTAGCGCAAACGAGCTGAAATTGTTATGCGCTCACGTGAAAAGCGCTGAGGCTTCAAAATCTCAGTAGCTTCTGCTGCGAAAAAGGTGCTGGCACACTCATTCGTCGTACACGCCCTTTTTTTACCCGACTTCCAAAAAAGGAGGAGGTTATCAGTTCGTCGGAATATTTTTTTTTTTTTTTTTTATGTATGTTACCGTTGCACCACGTCAACCGATTTCAATAATACGGTAAGGTAGTGTCTCGGAGGTGGTCCCATACTAATTTGGTTTAGATCCGATCATTGGATCATGAAATATATAGATATATATATATTTTTTTTAAGTCAGTTTTTTTTTGCTAAAAATTACTTGTTTAAATACCTTTTTCTATGCATTTTTTTATGTGTGAAAAATCGGTTTTCTTTGTATGTGCATATTTTCCCATTTGAAAAGCCTTACTAAAGGCAATCCACAATTTTCCTACCAAACATTATTTTACCTTGCGGCAACCGCAGGCACTCAGTCAAGCATTGTTTGCGCGTTGGTTTTAATGAATTTCTCTGGAATATTTTTCGAATCGAATATCATGCCAAAAATATAGGAAACGTGCATGCGCGCGCACCTTATTTGCATTTCAGTCATCTTTCAAGATCGTAGGAGCCCAACGGGCGCGCGGAATCCTGCTTGTTGGCTGCTGTGCCCCGCTTGCAAGCACCATGGACAGCTTTTCTATTTTTTTTTTTAAATTTTTTTTCAAGTAAACAGGTTTGGTTGGTCGACTATTTCATTAAATATTTTGCTGTTTCCTTCTCCTCAATCGCACGCGACATATTGACACATCACCACCGTCCGCTTCAGTTCATCCAGCGCTCCGCATCACATTGCTTTTTTGAAGTTGAAGTCAACCTACAAAACTCGTCATCAGCTCCATTGCTAGAGGCTTGCTCACGATAGTAGCTGTTGTGTCGTCCGCAAGCGCATATAGAGCGTAATTTTTCCACAACAGCACAGCACAGCACGGCGACGCACTGCACTCCAGTTGGGTCAGCACGTACGGAATGTGCGAATTTAGCACAGCAGCAAAAAAAAAATATAATAATAATGGGAAGCCATCAAAGCTGTAGAGGTTGGGCTGCGCTTACAAACTCGCTTTGTCCCGATCGCCAGCGCTTTGCTAAAACTCGTTGTGGATGCGCGCGCATGCGCACTTTTAGTTAGATGCCTCAATGGACACATCAATAGCCGAAGGCTGGCAGCGCTTTGTTGCCGCTCGAACGTTGGAATGTGGTAATGGCTTCGGGTGGCAGCTGAGACGACAACAGTGGCACTAAATTTTTTTTTTGTTTGCCAGCTAAATTGTTTGTAAATACTTTGCGCTGTAGTTGGATGCTGCAGAGTTATTAATTTTTAGATAATTTAGAAATTGGCGCTTTTACATAAGAAAGTCGAATTGCATTTAAATTGCCATTACGTTGTGTGGTCGCAAATTAGGCACCGACGTAACTTTTCTATCAAGTAAATTTAATTTTTATGTGCAAAAATGCAAACATTATTTTAGAAAAATTTCTTTGTGAAGTAACCGCGAAATTTCAGGTGATTTATTGAATATTAACAAAGACTTGATGCGATGCTACACTTTGCTACTGAGCCGTACTAGTTTTAGATGGCAACTCTATATATAAAGCTCTCGTACTATAAAAAGTTTATATTCGAACACGTCGGTCAGCCCAGCAAAGTCTTTCTGCTTCTGAGGAACGGCTCTTTGATGATGATCAGTATCTAACTTCGTATGTCCAAGTTGCTTTCGGTCTACCTACAAATTCCTAGAACTACTTCACTTATTTTTTGTCTGGCCAATGTGTGACATAACTACAGAATATGCTCCGAACGGAATCGGCATTCTGTCTGCGAGGGCAGACCGTTCATGTGTGGGACTAGCGAGTAACCTGGGTTTTCGAAGGGCACGCATTTCCCCTAGTACTAACTGCTTTCTGAGTTTGTTCCCTCTGAAATTAGTAGTCTCCAAGAGAACCAGTAGCTCGTTTCTGTAACAATTCTCTGCCAAGGCGAATTCATATATGAATCGTAGCCTTGTTCTCTACTGCTGGTGAGTTGTAAATAACGACGTATATTCTCTACCAGTAGATAAATAATCGGTAGAGAAGAGTTACAGAAACGAACAGATGTGGTCTGAACCTCAGTATTGTGAACAAACAGCACAAGCTCAGAATAATTCTCAGAAAACACCAGACCACCCTCTGACACCAGACACCAGCCTGATTTCTGGATCATCACGTCTTTACGCGATCTTTGTACCAAGTTCATCGTCAGAGAATAAATCAGATACGTTTGAATTTTGAAGTCTAACTTAGTCTTGGTGTATCGTAGGAATGAATAGGTTTTTCTGAAATCGAACCTAACTCTGTTGAAGAAGGTCGTTCAACCACCTTAAGGCACGATGCACATTAGAGCGATACGATACGCGATACGCGATACGATATGAAAGCGACATCGAAATGCGTGCAGGACACATAAGAGCTATACGACACGCGATACCATATGCGTGTGACAGCAAACCGTGCCGCTCGGCCGATACGCAGGCGATATTATTCAGTTTTCATAGCTTCCTACCAATTCCCACGTACTCAGCATGCCGATTACGCTTCCATATCGTTCACGCTTCCATATCGTATCGCGAATCGTATCGCTCTAATGTGGTGCCTAATAATTGTTTATCTCAAGATCAACATTTGGCAGGCATTTGTTCCATCGTGGGGGACATTGACGCCTACTCTTGACGAGAAGATTATTTCTTTTGCCTATGGCACCGTAAGCTTCTATCAAATTCAACTTCGGCTAGCTCAAACGGATGAAGTTATCGTAAGGCCTGCTGTGGCCTTAAAATTCTTATGTGACTCTTGATCGCAGCTCATTCAGCTAACAAACACCAAATGAACCTCCAGGGTCCGAATGAACCAGAACCCTTCCCTCAACTTAGCCCACTCCGCTAGAAAATTCCTCGAAGCAGAGACAAAAGGAAATAAATGATAAAGCTTCTGTGATGTCCAAAATTTTTTTTTTTTAATTTTCATCTTAGGTCGCCAGCGGCTAAACACTTCCCGCAACTTTTGCGTGTGAAAAATAGTCAGCTATCAATGAATCAAAGATAACTAATTATCTACACTAATAACAATAAATTCAAATATCGCCTTGACTAGCTACCGACAGTGTAACGTTAGAGGTCAGAGGCACCATACTATTGCAACATTCTCCAACACAAATATGCACATATGTCTGTTCATAAGCGAGCGTGTCTTTGTCATTAGAAGCGCAGAAGAATTCGCGTAATTTTCCCACATAACGAGTTGGCGATCAATGAAACCACAAATATTCTATCGTCACCGCAAACCGCAGGAGGAAGCCAAATCACAAATCACAAATAGAAGTTAAAAGTCGCAGTGCTGCGATTTCTAGATTGCAATTGAATTACAGCCGAGAGTCACACGGCGCAATTGGAGCCTCTTACAGCCAAACAGCTAACAGCACCAAAGCGCACAAGAACACCGTTGACGACGAGGTGACGAAGCCAGTGGAGCGTAGCAAGGCGGCGATGGGCGACGAGCGGCATTGAATGTTCTACTCGCCGCATATGGCTTTGTTGCCGCATCATTGAAATAGACCAATGGACGGTCTGTTAGCTTGGAAGCAACTGTTATTCGAAAGACCGTTGTTCAATGGCTGACTGGCTGACTGACTTCCAGATTGACTAAAGTGCTGGACTGACTGACAGCCAGACGGACGCGAAATCGCGCGCTAATATATGCCGTCATAAAGCCGAGAAAATCGCATGAAAGTAGAAGAGAAAAGAAAATCTAATGGAGCGAATAGTGATAAACAAAATCGTAACAAAACAAACACTGCGCCAGGCAATGTTAAAGAACAGTTGAACGCAACAACTGCGAACGAGCCACAGAAATTGTAAAGTCACGCGCAAGTGGTTGAGTGTGAGCTTGGCTGCTTCTTGTTGCGCCGCTTGAACGGTGAATTGCTGCAATTATTGAAATTTTGTCAACGTTGAATGGCAGCGCATAGCAGCTGTGGCGACCAGAGCAGCAACAAAAGTAACACATTGATGGAGCCCGCTCGCGTGCATGCCATGGCTGTTATTGAAAAACAACACTGCGCTAAAATGCTGATCTGCGCGTATTTGCGCCGGCGCGCAGAATGCGGCATGAAGGTGGGCTATACTCTCCCACTAACGCCTATACAAGTAACGCGTCCACAAAGTATGGTACCGCAAGAGAGTTAGTAAAGTCAGAAAAGTAGTGGGTGAGACGCGGCAAGCAGACAACGTTAGCGACGGGGCTATGAAGCGCGTCTTCGTAATCAACACAGGCACGTATTTCAAAGCATTCTTATGTTTTTTTTTTTTAATTTATTTTTTGAATGTATAAATACTTCGTGCACTTAAGACTCATACAAGCAGCGCGCATACGAAGCTAGGTGAGCTCCTAAGGTAGCGCGCGACGTATGGAGCATGGCTGGAGTATTGAAGCCAACGCTAGCTTATTTTTCGCGAGCTCAGCGTCTTTCGTTGTTGGACTCGGCGCTCAGGCTTAACGTCTTCGTAGTTGCTAGCGCTCAAGCAGTCTTCGATTTGCACGCGTCTTATGAACAACGTCGTCTTCGCTGACGTGTAATTGTTGCCGAGTTTTAATTCTTCGCTGGTCGTGCGTCTACGCAGCGCGCTGTTAACGCTATAAGTAATCCGGTCTGCGAACAAAATCCGGTCGTTCGATTGCACTTTGCATTGCCCGCCCCCTAATAAGCGAGTTTTGTTGACTGCAGTCAAATGGATGTGTATACAGCGCAGAAATATTAAAATTTTGAATTGTTTATTTTTGCTGTCTGCGAATTTTTTTGCTACAAAAAATAAAAACGAAAAAAAATTATTTCAAGACAATAGCAACAAATTGGAAGTGGTTAAAGTGGTCAGTTTGGTGGAGCAAAATTTAATTTATTTTTTAAAATTTCTCGTTACTCCTTGCGGTTGTGTGCGCTATGAATGTGTGTTAACCATTGGCGTTTTGTTTTTAATTTTTTTTTATTTTTTGTTTCGTTTTCTGTTTAAAAAATTTTTTTATCACACACATTCATATGCCCACCTTCGTCTAATAAAATGTTTGATAAATGAGCGGATAACTTGGAAATCGGATTACGTTTTTTTCGGATTTCTGCTTTTGTTTTTGCAGCGCGTTTCGAAAATTTTACTATTAAGACAGCCACTTGTCTTGGACTTGGGTTTTATACGTCACCGTACGTACATACATACCACCGCATAAGGTTATAGAAAAGGTAAGTGGGACACACGCGCGCGCTCTTAGGCTAAGGGTTAATAAGCATTAAAAATTTCACTTCAAAATTTTAAGTTAAATTAAAAAAGGGTTTGATGCGGTTATACGCAAAAGTTGGCGTGAAATTTTTGCCAACCTATAGTTGGCTAAAGATCAACAGTTCTTGCTTCCGTTTACCGCTTGGTTCTTATAAAGATATGTCTTTACTTGAAGGCTAAGACAAACGCGCAAAATTGAATCGCTCGAAAGCTTGCTCGAAAGCTCGATTGAAATGCTATTACAGATGAGTGAATAAAATCAGATATATACTATAACGACACTAGAACTAGGGCTCCTGAGTAAAAAAACATAAATTGAGATCTTGATTTCGTTCGTGCTGAGGAGAGGAATCAAATATTAGCGACGGGAGTTTTAGTTTAAATTTTCCTGAATCTTTCGAGCGCAACTTCGCTTGCATCGAATGCTTGAAAATCTGAAGCAGAAAAAGACATGCTTTCGAAACAGTAACGACCAGAAAGGGCTTTTACTCAGTGCGCGTTCATATTGAATCCATAGAAAGCTCCAAAAAGCCTCGCTAGTGGTATATATTTTTAATCGTGACTATTTCAATACCTGTTTTTGTTTTACAGGGAAACCCGCTTAAGTACCCACTTAAAACACTTCTGAGAAAAATGTTTAAAATTATGATGAGTCTTTTTTTAAGTGTTCTACAAAATCTTAAGCTTAGGTTTATAAGGTATTTGTTAGGGAAAATCTCAAAAATTAATAAATAAACATAAGTGGCAAACAATATCATTTTGAATTTGGTACAAAATTACACACCATTGCACTATATATTTTCTTTAAAAAAGTTTCTCTTTACTTGTTTGTGTGTTTAAATAACGATTTTGGTTTTAAACTATGCATACTTCATTAAGTGTTGTTAATCAAGTATTTATGTAAGTTAACGAGAAGATGTAACTACCCGTTGTACCCGCATCGAGGTACTTAAGCGGGTTCTTTTAAGTACCCAACCCGCCTAAGTACCTCAAAAAATGCAAGCTTTCACAGAAGAGGCTGGTTTACTTGAAGCAGCAACGACGAGAGAGAGCTTTTACTCAGCTTAAAAAAACTTTGCATACATGATTTGTTTAAGTTTCAATCGGTTTCTAATAAAATTGACCCAACAGCCCGCTGTCTGTTAATTATAGATATCAAAGAAAAATTAATATGAGTGGTCTTTATTAGAGCAGCAGAAACCAAATAAAAAATTTTTATAATTTTTTTCTGTCTGTGTATTTGTACGCGCATCACTAAAGATGGATTGAGTGCCGTTTTCACTGATGTATTGCTATAGGTCTGACTTAAAATGAAGAAAAAAAAGATTATTAGAGAGTTGCTACCTGTTTGTAAATTGCAGTTTAAATAAATTGATAAGATAAAGCAAATACTGCAGTTTGGAAGGTTGCCATCTGTTTGCAAATTTTATTTAAATTGATAAGATAAATTCAATATTGCAATATGGGTATCAAACTAAATGGGTTTAAAAACGTTTACTACGGCAAAAAAAATTTAAGGAGGGTTGCCACCTGTTTGAATAATTTTATTCAATAATATGGATAAAAAACGAAATATTAGATACAATACAGGTATCAAACTAAAGTGCTTTAACAAAGTTTACTGTCAAAAATATTTTTGAAGCGGGTTGCCACCTATTTGAAAAATTGAAATCAAGTTAAATTGATAAGATAAGGTAAATATTTAATTAATAAAACTTTGAAGAAAGTGCGCTATATGTATACTCAAGTTATAAGATTATAAATTACATTTCCAAGAAAAAGTCGATACTTCACCTACTATCTCAATACCTTCGAAAGTATATGTATTAACTAACACCCTGATTCATAAAAAATAAAAAATGCTTCATAAATCTAAAATTTGTTTAAAAATCGCACTTCATAAAGCTCTTTAAATCTATTTTATTTTTTCTGAATAAGGCCTTAAGAGTTTTGGGAGGGAGTAACCACACAAAACTACTTTTAAGGCGCAATGAAGCACGCCGGGTATTTGCTAGTATGTATTACATAAGCATTCTCAATAGATATTTGTATGATTAATAAGTAGCCTTGAATAAAATGCTCATATATACATACGCATCGCACAGCGTCTTCAAAAGAGTCACAACTCAAAATAATACATTCTTCAGAAATTGCGAAAAACTATTTCGTCGTAGCACAAGCTAATCATATGGGCAAGGCGAGACTTTACCTTAGGTTTTTTTTGAACAAATTATAACAAAAATTTGCTCCCGCTTTTGCTGAAAGGTAAATATAAGCTCTGTGTACATTCTTTGCGCATAATTTCGAAAATGCCAAATTTTGAGTTGTGCCTCTTTTGAAGACGGTGTGCGATATGTACTATGTATGCATGTCAATATGTATATGAACTTAATTGCCTGCTTATTCGCGGTCGAGTTAATAATTTATCTATATATTATGAGCCGTAATTGATTAGTATTTATAAACAAATCATTCAATAACTTGTTTGTAAGCAAAATAACTCAATTTATGTAAGCTTAAATTTCGCTCATTTACTTCAATAGTGCCGTCATCCAAAAAATACAAATATTGAGTTAGGGACGCATAAATTACCGCCACCTCGTCTCAGTATCTCGCTAGAACAAAATATGTACCTATTCATTTTTACTATGGGAGTTTATGTAAACTTTACAGCCGTTTTTCTCGAGTTTGTTTTTTTAGTTATGATACTATTGAAGAAAATGAGCGATATGTATTTGTAAGTATGTATATATGTACATGAATATGTACAATATACTATAAATATGTATATGAATACATACATACATAGTTACTTTTTGGTTGAAGTCGCCAAATGTGGTTTGAACTATGCGGGTTTTCTTGTCAGCCGCTGCATTTAGTGTCTATAAGTATGTATGTACTATACGTGAATAAGTATGTATGTTTACACATCGGTATGTGTCTACGTATGCACTCATTATTCCATTGCTTGTAATTGTAATGAGAGACCAATTAACTTTAAATAACAGCCAAGCAAAACAATCAAATGAATATTATACATACATACATACATACCCACTTCCTTTGAAATGAGATCATCTGCGATTTAATAAAAAAAAAATTAAGTGCAAGCAAACAAACGCTTATAACGTTCTCAAGCGAATATTTCAGGCCGCGCAACAATTATGCAATTTTGTACATAAGTTGAATCTTGGGCATATTTGTTAAAGAAAAAAATATGCAGTGTGGGTGAACATCAGCATATTAAAGTAAAAATTAGGAGAATAAGATTTTGTTAAGGAAAAGTGCTGAAAAAAATTAGTAGTCAACACTGGCTAAAGCGTTAATTAGTACTCATGTTGAATTCTTTTCCATTTTTTTTAAATTTGAAAAGGATTCTTTTTTAATTTTAAAAATTTCTAACACTAACGTAATAAATAAAACGTAATAACGTAAGCGAAATTTGTTTCAAAACTTTATTTTTGATGCAGAAATATTCCAAGAGCATCTAGATGCAGTTCTGCATCAAAAAGAAAATAAAAAAAAAAAATATCGGAAGATTTCTTGCATAAAAATTTTGAAGTACTTGAAGAATAGTTTTGGACATATAGATGCGAATTATTTGTTAATTTTTTATTTTTTTTTTCAAAATTAAGTACCTACATATGTTAATTTTCTTAAGTGAAAACAAGGTTTCGCAGAATTTGTGCCCTTTAGTAGGTAAAATGGATTTTTAGAAACATTTTTAAGAGGAAGCTTGCTAGAGAATTTTCTTGGAAAGAAAACGCTGATTTCTAGTTTAGAATTAAAAATTAAATTTGTAAAAAATTAGTTTTCTTGAAGGTTGTAACAAAAGCAAACAAATTTTGGTCACATGTTATAATATCAATAAGTGAGAAGATTTTTGGTGATTTAAGTATATTTTATTGCAAATTTTCTAAAATTTAGGAATTGAAATATTTTTTTTTTATTTTAGGGTTTTTTTTTGGAATTTTAAATTTTTCTTTACACTTTTTTGTTTTTAAATTAATACTTTTAGGTTTGTTTTCTAAAAATTTTAAATTTAAATTATATACATACATATGTACATACTTAATTGTAATATTTTCAAATTCGTTTTCTTTAAATATAAGTAAGTTTTTTAGGTAATTCAGGAATATTTTATTGAAAATTTTAAAAAGTTAAAAATATTAAGTTAAAAAAGTTTTAATTCAAGAAAATGTTAAGACTGTTTGGGTTCAAGAATTTTAGAAAAGTTTTAAATATTTTTATTTATATAAATATAAAAAGACGGTTTCTTAAATTACTTTTCTAAAAACTTTTATTTAATTAGTCAAAGTTTTTCGTAAAAAATGTGTAATTTTTTTAAATAATTTATTATTATCATTATTATGAGTTATCACTACTCAAAAATGTTTTGCGTGGTTAAAAAACAATAGCAAATGCTACGACTAATTACCAGCTATTTTTTCAGCATTAGAACACCTACAAATGGCGTCTTTAACTGCTTTGTAAGCGATTATTTCATGTTGTAATATTTGTGCACACATTTATATGTAAATACATATGTACATTTACTACTTTCTGCCTTCGCATACCGACATTTATTTTTTGTATAAATATATACATACATATTTATGTATTTTATATATACTTAAGTACAGCATGCTGTCATCTCCAATGGCATTTGTGAGGCACGACTTGACGTGATTTTGAAATCTATAAGCACATATTTGTTATGCGAAGCCACAGAGTGGGACAGATACGCGCGATTGCGAAGGGAAAACGCCAACTAAACAAGATTGGAGACACACCTTAAAACAGAAGAAAAAAATGAACAATAAACCAAAGAATGTGAAGTTCAATGAAGATACACGCATGTTGATATTGCTTACATACATACAAACATATGTACATATTTGCATCAGTGAGAATTGAAGTTTCTTGAGCATTTTTACATATGCAGAAAAAGCGTTGAAATTACCAGTTGGCGCACCAAAAAAAAATTAGTTTTATTTTCTTATTTTCCATTTTTTATTTGTAATTTTACTTGCAGTTTTTATTTTTCTATTTTCTCAATTTTTCTAGCATACAAATGAGCATTTAATTTTATTCTCGAATTTTTTCTGTGCTTTTTAGCAAATTAAATTATTTTTGCGTTTTCGCTGTCGCTAAAACCAACTTTTTTTCGCAAAGTGGTTCGTCTTGAAATATAAATGAACCTGTCGCAGACACTACTTCAATGTCAAACAAGTTTGAGTAGTAAAAATAATACATATAATAAAGTCTCAGCGACTGTTGCTGGCAAGTGTGATTATTTAGGGTTATTCAATGCTTGGCACAGAAACTGCAAGTTCCCTTCACAAACAAAATTGTAGATACGAAAATAAAAGAAGGGAAAAGAAAACCGGATTTTAAACATCAAAAAAAAAAAAAAAACTGACCCAGGGTGACTGTATTTACTCCTGACAGATCAGCTGCGAGTTAAAAATTAGTTGACTCAAGTCACGCTTCAATCAACAAAATTTTTCTTTTCTCAGAAAAAACTTATTTTTGAATATTATTTCCATATAGCGGAAATATAAGAAAAGAAGTTGGGCCTAACCCTGTCTAGCTTATAAAAATTTGAATTCCAAACAGGCTTGCGTCTGTTCAGCGTCACCGCTTTTGCTTTTCTTTTACATTTAATAGCCAAGCAACTAGCTTGCTACTCATCTAAATTGCTAATGTTTCAGGTTTTAATAGAATTTTTTATTAGCAGTTTGCGCATTTTTTATGCATGCACAGAATTTAGTTGCTGTGAAAATTAGTGGCGAACAAGAAAATAAAGCAAAAAATTATTAAAGTTGTTTAGAGATATTTTTTTAAATGTTTTTATTTCCAGTGTTAGTGCGTTTAAAGCTGGTTACGAGAATAAGAAAAATTTGGTAATAATTATTTATGTATATTTTAAAATATATCGTACATATACGTATATACATCATTGTCACGCCAGATGCCTTTCTACTTACTACATTATTTCTTTTAAATTCCGTTTCTCCAGATTCCTTTTAGTTAGTCGCTTTGGAGGCCTCTATTTCCGGTTTTCGAAACTCGATACAATAGTTGTGTTTAATGAGCTGCTCTAGGTGACGCCAGGTTAAGATATCTCATAAAATTGTGTTTCATGAGGATTTTTCTTGCTCTAACTTACTCTACTTTTTGTTTCATGATTCTGCGCTAAGTGGAACTAGAGCACGATTTTCTGTACCAGCTTTTTTGATGCAGTAACTTAGAGCAAGCAACTGTTTTGAGAACTTCTGCCTGAAAAGTGTTTCATGAGATTTCTGATCAGAGTTGCTCCAACTTGATCTATTGTTTTTTGGCAGCTGCTCGATCCTGCTCTAACTTGAGCTGCTCTGCACTTTTTGCGGTTTCATTAAACACAACTATAATTTCTAACTCGTGAAAGGACAATATGTTACTCATACGTTCTGACGAACCCTTTTACCTTCCTTTTATTAGCTCGGGATGTAACTATAGGGCTATTCGCGATCCGGTGCAAATGGCCTAGCATCATTGCATTGCAAATTTGTATTGCAAATTATTTGCAATACACAAACAAAATACACGCATTTGCATTTGTCATGGCTTGACAAATTTGCAATACATAAAATCCATAGCATAAAAATGCTATGCTTTGCATTCATAAACAAAACCAAAGCTGATGCACAAAAATTGTTTTGCAAAAGCTTTACCATGACAGTTTAATAAAGGTCGCTCACAATCCATGGCATATTTCTGCAATTGCATAAATTTGTCAGCTCTTATGCACCGAATCGCGAATAGCTCTTATGTAACATTGATGCGCTTAAAAGATGCAGCGACTTCTATTCTCAAGTTACATACCTGATGACAGTACGAATGGCAATTATAATAGGGAGGTTTTAGTTTTTTAAACTATAATTTTATTTCCTACATATGTAATCAAATCACATCTCCACATCTCATCGCATCGCTTTGTGCCCTCATCTCTTTCAATTACTTCAAAAAGTGGATATCTCATGCCAATTTGGATGTATTTTCGAAGTGCCGAGCCCTGCAGCCACTGCACAAAAACACTTTTCAATGTATAGAGCACATTACATCATCACATATTTAACACCACATCACATCTCAACTACTTAATAAGATCATATGGGCTAATATCCTACATCTTGTATCGCTTATCGCGGGTATCTCATCCGACAGCATTTCCAGACGTTTTATTTTCCATAAAAAATCATCGCTTTCTATTAAATATATATTTAAAGACGCTCAGGTGATTCGCTGTTCCTTTATGCATTTTACTCATACGTCCCGACAAACCTTCTAAACTATAAAGCACATTTTAACAACTGGTTTGCTATAAAATAAGTCGCTTCTTCACCCTTTAGTGGTACTCAGAAAGCGTTGTGCACTTTATCTAGAGTTAAGGCTTTCTTCACTCGCAATATGGCCGGCTAAATGACTTTAGACCATAGAGGTCGATTTTTTTCATTCTTTGGGAGACTAAAATGAAAAACAGTCTCCTTTACTGGTTATTTTCCACATAGCGAAGGATTTTCTCAGCCTTTGGCATCACTAATCGGTTTTATATAGCATTCACGCGGGGAAACATTGGTAGTGTACTCCACTTAAAATTTGGCCCGACTAGAAAAAACGCACACCACAAAATGAAGGAGAAGCTCGGCCAAATACTTAGCAAAAGTGTAAGCGCAAAATATTGTTACACAAATGGAGGGACCTACAGTTTTACACCGCCTGTGAACGGCAAATGGCTTTTATGAGAAGCTTTTTATAGCTGAAGTACACTCAGAGGTTTGAGATTGACAGCCGAGGCGCGACCGCTTTTTTATAACAAAAGATGTATATTATAATATATGTAGATGTAGCCCGAAGCAGGTATCGAACCCGGGCCCTACAGTGCAGTAGTACGCACCTCTAACCACTCAGCCGCAACGGCCGCCCTCTTTACCTCTTTTATTCGTTTTAATTTTTTGATTCCTAAACTATACTTCTCGTCGATTTTCATTGAACAGCAACCGACTGCTTTTCTTTGCTTCTCCGCAGGAGTCTTTTTTTCGGACAAAGTACCATATTTTTTCTTTTTATTTCTTTTATTTCGCTTTTATATAGAGATGTATTCGTAAAATACGTTTGTAAATGTCTGCATACCTAAATAGCACCAGCATTTAGCGCTTGAGATTTCTCTTTTTAACACCTTTCGACACGAAATCCGACTGAGGCATTTAAAATCGCAAATTTTTTGCTAACAACATTTTCGAAACGAAAAACATGAAAATCAATTGACTTGCATTCCAATTAGTTTTTTTTTATAAATTACAGCAAATTTTTTACGACAATTTTACGATGGAAAGCGCGCAATTTATGTACAGTTAGCTGCTGGCAGTGCAGGTTGCAGCCTGCGGGCATACAGCTTCTCCAACTGGCAACAGCTAACAGCATTTTTTTCGTATGTTGCAAGTGCAGCGAAGCTAAACAAAAATTTTACTGCAATTAATATTTCTCTAATTGCTTGCAAAGTCTTAGCGTTTTTGTTGTTGTTGTATTTTACTAAAAGTATATGTTGCTTATAGTTTGTATTGCTGCCGCCGCCAGTGCCGTTACACACGTGAATCGCCACGCACCATTCAACACTGAAAATTGTTCCACTTTCGACTCATTGCGATTCGATTTCGTTTGAGTTAGCAATTTATTTTGTGTTTGTGTATTTGTTTACTTATTATTGCAAAAATAAATTAGCTATAATGCATAAAAATAAGTAGCAAAATAATGCATTACAGTTTCAGTTTTGTTTTTTTACAACTGCAATGCATCTGAGCGCAATACCGTTATTCGTTTACCACTTTTGCTTTAGTACGCGTACTTAACTGTTATCTTTTGTGCCGTTGTTCGTTGCAAATATCGATCAGTGGCTCTTCCCAATGAAAATTGTAGCAATCAATTCCACTTAAGCGCAATTGAGAGTCGACGGCTGTTGTGCCCTCGCTGCGACTCAACGCTTGCTTAGATTTATAAGTACGACGTAACTCGTGAGCGCATCTTTCACTTTCCTCCTCGTTTGCTGTAATAAAAATAAAAGACAAACGCACAACAGATTGACTTTCTTTTGCAAGTTCTCTATATTTTTACTGGTTTGGTGCGAACGCTTTTCAATTTCATTGAATAAACATCGACGTGACGCGCCAAAAATTTTCACTAAACAATACTGGTTGGTAGCGGGAGTAATCGCGCTGGGGTTCGCGTTCAAATTTACAAACAAGTCTAGCAAATTTCACAGCAAAAATTTACTAACATTTGTTCAGTCGCATATGTATGTACATATGTATTTGCGGCTCCTTCGCAACATGTTGACTCAACACAAAGCCCATCGAACGTGAACAGCTGCTGCTGCTGCCATGCTGCCACACACAGCTACCAATAAATTGCAGCTACAATTGCGCATAACTAAAGATTGCCAATTGTTGACTGGCTGTCGAACCGCTTGCTGTGACACACGAAACATTGCTACACGCTGTAGGTACAATAAATAACTTTAGAAAAATGCCATAAAGTAGCGAAGGCAATTAGATTGATTGGTACGAGCTGTAATTACCTGCATACATACATATGTAGATATATGTATAAATATTTAAATACATATGTACGCTTACAACTCGCAATATTAATTTTTCAGCAATAAAACAAATAAAATGCAGCGCTGTGTAATATTACCTTTTCTTAACATTTCACAACACTAACACACTATGCAAGCCTGCTGACATTTTGCCAGTTGTCAGCTGCAGGCAAAATACGAAATATGCATATAAAGAAAATGTGCTTGCAATTACAAAGTGTCGTTTGTTTTGGTATTTTTTCTTTTATTTCAATTGTTTGCAACATTTATTGTGCAAATAGCTATTGAAATTACTGCAAATAGCCAACATGGTAAGAATTCAATTGTTGTGTTATTGCCAGTGGCGGTGTAGGTGGCGTGGGTGTTGTGCGTTGAATTTGTACGTGGCGCTGGCGACTTTGCATGCGGACTGACAATTGCAAGTTGACCCAAATTCTTGTGTCGCTTGAAATATCTTGGCAATTGACAGAAACGCATTGTGATTACTTGCGATCAGGATAAGGTGGTGTGCGTAAACGTGTATGAATAAAAGAAATAAAAAGAAAAAATGTGAAAATAAGATAATTGGTGGTAATGTTGGCCTCGGAAACAGCATCGATCTGTTCAAATGGCGCAAGATAGTAGCCAAGCTTGAATCCTCTTTCGAAGATGCAAATTTCTCTACACCATGCTTTTAAAACAGAATCAATGTAGATTTGCAGGAGGCTTCAAATCAAATATTGAGGATATGAAATTATAGGGAAATCTTACCCCTAGCGCAGAGACGAAGAAGACAACTGATTTATTCAATTGATCTGTGTTTGTGTGTACTTATAATTTTATGTGTGGTGTTTATCTGGCTACGAGGTGCTTGCAGACCGCGAAAGGGCTAGAAATTTTGAAAAGCATTCAGGCTTTGTGGTAGGACTATAGAACAGATCACCATTGAAGAGATATAAGTGGTGTCAAAGGCCTCTAGTGCTGCTGGAGTGTCACTGCAGAATCGCCATATATCTAGTCCACTACTTTTGGTATCGAGGTGCCAATATCTACGATTAAAAACCCGTTAATATTGTACCTTAAGCGTAAAAGCATCCTGAGTTAGCCTCCAGATGCCAGAAACTCCAGTTCTATTTTAAATCTTGGAGTCGTTAGTATACACAAATTTTGAACAAGCCTCCCTAAAGTAGTATTTCGTTTCCTCTTCCACTTTTTTGTCCTTTCTCTGTCTTTCCGTCTTCTGCATCCAACTTCAACATATAATGACCTGTCAAAAATGAAAATTCCAATTGCTCGGCGCTAGCGCTGCGTTATTGTGGGATGCTTCATACAAGTTGTATGGACATGAGAATTTTTGGCAGTTCCTTGGCGCTTAACGCGCCAATTTAGGGATGGAAGTTAAGCGGCTAAAACCAAACCAGAAGAAGATGTGCATTCCTTCCTGCGCTACCTACCATTAGGAGGAAATGTCATTGAAAAGGTTGTCCCTTATCCTTTGAATCCTTAGTTGTAAATCAAAATATTTTATAGTACTAGCGTGCCACCTATTTATTAACTTACTTCATCTTTGTATACTTTGCTAATTTCTTTCAATCCACACCCATCCCAATTTGGATAATTACTATTTATCGAACCTTAACTTCGGTGAAGTTATCATTAAAGCAAATGTGTTGTTTTGTGCTTTTATTCAAAACTCCATTAAATGCTTACAACAGCGCTAAAAAGTCGATCAAAAGAGAGCGAAAAAATTACTTTTACGTTTTTATTTCATTTTGTAATAGTTTATTAGAAAGTCTGCTAATGAACTCCCTCCCAGGCGCTTAATGATCAATGGTTAATTAAGTTTTCGAAAATTATTGACAAAAGAAATCCTACGAAAATACGGAAAAATTAGTAAACTTTACTTAAATAAGTTAAAAAATGCAAAAACCAAAAATAAAACAAACCCAATTTCCCCAAGGCAAGTTACACTAAAAACAGCAAATTGTTTATGTTTTTATGATTAGTTAATTATATAACACGGCGTAACGTCATTAAGTCCAACAATCAAGGAAACAATGCACAAAAGTGTCAACAAACTGCAAACACAAAGAAATTGAAGACAAAAAAGAAGTAAACATTAAAATAAACTAAAAATTAATGCAGACACAACTAACAACTCAGCTGCTGCAGACAATAAACCAAATAACATACGAACGAACATCATAAAATGTCAAATCTCAACAGCCCGCCAACAATAGACTAAAAACCGCAGATTTGTTAGACATTCCCACCGTAAGCGACGCGGGAACGCGATGTTCGCGTTTAACCGGCGCCGACGCGTTTAAATTATTATTAAAATACAAAAGCATGAAAATTAAATCTCATGTTGTTGTCTAATAAAAAATCAAACAACTCTGCAAAAAAATCACAATAATGGACAATGAATTGCAGACACAAAATTTAAAAATTATGCGGATTCAAGTCGTGGATCTGGCGACCCAGCAACGGTGTTAACAATAATCATAAAACGAATAATCTCCGCAGGTGTGGGGTAGCCACGCGATGTAGGCAGCGTACGCTTCCCAACTTGGCTAGGCACCAGGTAATGGGCGTGAATGATTTGTTAAACAGAGAATTGTTTATACAAAAAATGTAAATTGCTTAATTTGGCAAATTGGCTAAGAAGTGCGCTGAGCGCGTGGAGAATTTATGTACTTAAAATTTTATGTAACTCCATTTCTTGAGCCTTGGGACTAACACACGGATATCGTAATAGCCATATAGCACACTATAACAAATTATTATATAAGCTAGTTGAGAACTATAAATCGCACAAAGCGAACGAAATACTAGACACGAAAAAATGTATTTCGAACTTTTGAGGACAGAGTGACTGACATTGTAGTTTCAAAAAAGCACTACCAAAATATATTCCGCGGGTGGAGCCTTTCAAAGCAAGCTACAGATTAGCTATATATCAGCACAAAGTTAAAGCTCTATTTGATTTGTTTGAACTAGACTATATTTATGACTTTCATTGGGAGCGATTTAAAATTGGCTCGCGAGAATTTTCGTCCTATGAACTTTAGCTTTCTCCCAAATGGGTGTTTGTTCGCTCTTCAGAGGATACGTGTATATCCGGACGTATTGAGCTGCTTGAACCGTACGCAAAGCAATCACTTCTGGGCACTCCCTGGTGAATGACAGCTAAAAGCTTTTCCTGCTTACGTGGAGCTCTGCTCATGGAACCATCCTCTTACGAATGGACAGAAATACCCCAGCTCTAAAATGCGGGTCGCGATACTGGTACCAGAGGAAGAGGAATGCCTCGTCTACCATGGAAATACCAGGTGGAAAAGGACGTGACTCCAATTGGAATTTCCAATTTGCGTCAGTGGCGCAGATGAGAAACGACAAAGAAGACGCGCGGCGATCATTCTGCGCTGATCAGTCTTGTTTTTACTTTCAGATTTTGTTTTCAATTCACTCTAGGCGCTATCCCACAGAGCTATCGCTGGCTTTGTGCATCGAAAAGGTTCTTTCCGCCTTCTCTTTTATTCCCACCCGAATTGCTTTCATTAACGCTTAAAATGTACTCACGATGGAAGTCACTTTGAAGATTATACAAAAATCGAAAACTCCTACTCGAATGTCGAATGTCACCGCATAAATTGTCGAGTGCACTGAACTTCTGCGCATACATTATGCTTCATGAATAGCGTCGTGTCGTGCGCCATAGTGTGGCGCACAACAACATTGTAAGGCAACTCTCGCCTCAGGTGTAGGTGTATTTGGGATTGCGAACGCAACAAACGTTTAGAGCGCGCACGCCAAGCATGATTGCCGTAGCAGCTCGTTGCTGAGTGAATGCGGTGGGGCAGACAAAATTTACATTTTTAAAGCGCTTTTGTTGTTTTTATTTGCTGAATGCGCAGCTTAAGTCTTTATGACTTTTATGGCGTATTTTGAACTTGAAACGGCTTTTTCGCATTGCATTCAAGATGACTTCCTTTTGTTGTGCGAGATATTGTTGCATTGTTGTGCTGTTGCGCGGAGTTTTCCTCACCTTGAGTTTTGCAGTGAAAAACTATTTGCTGACTGACAATCGCAATGCATTGCCGGCTAATGAAACACCGCCCGTAATAATTTGATTGAAGACAATGAGTGGCATGGCACTGAATGGAAATTCGTAAAAGCCTATTGTATTGTTGGTAGAAGTGCGCGGCATTCGTGCGTGTGGCATGAGCTGATTGTCAGCTTTTATCGCGCGTTTTTTATTGGCGGCAATTAAGATGCTGGCGATAAGCGGCGCGCAAATACTGTAAATTAACAGCAACTTCATAAACAATATTTGTTTAATATGAATTGTATTAAAAGCCATAATTTTAGCAGTCAACGCGTTGTTAGTTGGTGCGCTAATTCTTCAACAGCAGCCGCAGTCTCTTGTGAGTCGTTTTTTTTCTCTTTTTGCTTGAGTCTCCAATTCTGCTATTGTTGTTACAACTAGCTATTGCTGCTGCTTCTCACAAAACAATTTTTTTCTTTTCATTTCTTTTATTTGATTTGTTTTTCCCTCTGCGTATTTCCCGTTGCTTGTTGCTACACCGTTTGTCTAATGTCATGATCAGCGCGAAATGCGTTCACTGCTCTTGAAAATGTGCATATTTATGCTAGTGTCGCGTCGTTTGCGCAATCGCATAACCGGAAAGTGACGCCATTACATTTAATTTTCAGTTCCGTTTAAGTCGCGAGCCATTTATATTTATTACATAGCGTGTTTGAAGATGTAAGTTTTTTTTTGTATATTCGTCTTCCAAGTGGATTGACAGTCACTTCCAAGTGTATTTCTAAGGTTGTTATTTTTTTCTTTGTATTCGTCGCTAACCTAAAACAATGGGCTATGCTTGATGTTGCAATCGCCGCGCGCTATCTGATTGAAATTGCAAATTTGTCAACGCCGCCAACAAAACAATGCATTCGCGCGCGGTCAATGACGTTTTTCTTACGTCTGTTATTATTATGTATATTATTGTTTTTCCTAAGCATATTACTTATGGCAAAATTTATGCCATTTTCACACCATCTGTCGTTTGCTTTAATCTGTGCTCGAAAATTTGCCTAAAGCTAAGCTAGCTTTACGCGGTGAAACGCCTCATTTTGACAGCTGCCTCAATGCGACAAATGCAAATGAGGTCGACTGCGCTGCCCCAAAGCTCTAAATCCAATACAACTGAAATATGTATGTACATATAAACGTTCTGGAAAAAAAGTATATTTGTGTCCAAGGCATTGTCTTATGTTTAACACATTTTTCGCTTGACTTTGACAAGAAGGTGGGCTATTGTTCTATGGTAACGTTTAAAGCGTTAGCTGTGTGCGCTGTGATATAATGGCGTGCTTTAGGGACAATTGCTGTCATTCTCAGTTAGCGTGTATAAGCGAAAAATTTGTGTTAATTGATGGAGGAATGAATACTTCAATTGTTTCTAAATATGCTTTAGTAGCTGGCATTACTTTTGAGTGCTTTTGTGATTTGCACTGAAATGTTTCTTAGTGCTGCGTTCATAAGTTTATGACGAATAGAGTATTTCGGCTTTTGAGAACATAACAGGTAACGTTTCATCTTTTAAACTAAAAGCATGTTCATATTATAGTTCGTAAATTATAAGCAAATCAAGCTGAAATCAAGTTATTCCGCTTTGTAAAATTTGTCAATAAATTATATGGAAATTATATAATTTATCATATCTGAACGCACTTGATTTATGTGAAGTAGTTTGATCGAAACTCAGTAGTTTATGCTGTAATATGAACATATGTAGTTTAAGTTTAATTTGATTTGGAATTTGATTTTTATACGAATAGCAATATATAATCACTTAAAAGAGCCTGTTGAATGAGATATTATGGATTTTTGTGTAAATAAATCCACAATAGTCATGAGTTGAAAAACTTTTTATGTTGTACCCCCGTTTTTGGGTTTTCGAGATGCGATTTTCTATTGAGTATATTTATTTTACACTGAACTATTGGCCATAAGAAAGTAAAGTTTGAAGCAACGCCTAACTATTCCGGCACAGATGCAGGCTTGGCCCGGCTTCATGGCAGAACCTGGTGGGAACTGGCAAAGTATTGTATTAATTTGAGGATAAAATGATAGAAATATAAGGGAGACCACTTTTAACTGGGCACCAAAAACGGTATCTGTAATCTTGAACTGAAGGACATCCACTTTAGTTAATATGTCCTAATCTAAAGTCTAACAGTCTTTAGTAACAGCCATTTTTCAGTCGTTCATTGAACTCGCCAAAAGCGCATGCTCCACTGCGGTGAACGCAGCCTTACATATATGTATACTACTCAGTTATATTTTCAATGAAGTTGGTTCATTACCTGCATAAGAGTTATGATTCGTCGATAATTCGAAAAAATCCGACTTAATTTCACCTCATCAATGAACAGCTCAGACAAATATATGTACATATGTATGTACATGTGTATGCATGTATTTATGCAAGTAGAAAAATGTCATTGCTGAATAGCAGAGGAATGCAATGTGATCGACAATTTCGAAATTAAAGCACGTACAAAGCTGGTATGTATGTTGTATTTGAAAAACCATAGTTGTTGTTTGGCTGTACTGCCAAGGAAATTTCTCTTTTTCAGGCGAGCAAACAAAGCCACAATTTTTGAGATGTATGCATGCAAATAGAGTAGCATAAGCGTAAAAAATCAAATACCAAAGAAAAATACAAACATATCTGTGCCATTCAATTAAAGTAGCCTAAGTCGGGTTAGGCGCTTTTACCTTAAAAAGTAACATTTTATTGCGTGCCTCAAATAATATTTAACGTTTAACTAGCTATAGGTGTAGTTCAGGATGCCCTTTTAATAGAAGTTAAAAAAAAATATAAAAAATTTTCTAGGTAAACTGACGATTTTTTAATTTAAAGTCAAAACTTCTAAAGTCACTTAAGCTACTTTAATTGAACGGCACAGATATGTATGTATGTATGCACTTAAGTAAATTTTTTCTTTTTATTTACTTACTATATTTTTTTTTTATTAGTGGCAGCTGCCATTTATGCAAATGTTAGCCAATACTACGTGCTCGACACCAAAAAGGCCTCAGACGTTAGACAAGCAGGTGAATACGAATAAATACAAACATATTTATGTATGCACCCAGAGTATAGCACTTTAGTCATTGCCAATCAGGCAAACATTTTGATTTACATACGCACATACATACATATGTAGTATGACCACGTTAGCAGTAAAAGGCATGATAGCGCACTTTTGTGGTGTTTGCGCGTCATTTTCCTTTATTTTTAGTTGTTTGCGTGTTTACAAAAAAAAAAAAAAAAAACAAAGAAGTAAATCAGTACATATGAACGCAACGAAAAAAATCACAAGCGTGTTGAGTAAATGCAAGATGTCTGTTGTGCGAATGTGTACAGGTTATGGCGGTAAACATTTGCTAAAATGCAATCCACGCATGCGCACGCAATTTGGTAAACAGCTATAGCTGTTAGTTATTTGTTTTTTGATTCGCCGTTTTTTGTTTGATTTGAAATTTATAGCACTTTTTAAGCCGATTTTTACATTTGAAACTAGATTTGCTGTAAAATTTGTTTTTACTTACTAACAGAATATTTTAATACATATAAATTTACGCAATAAACAGTTTTTCTTCGTTGAATTTTATTTATTTTTTAATTTAGCCTTTAGCTTACCGCTAAGCTCCATCGAATTTGGCCATTCACTTCCACCACATTCATGTTAAGCACCAAACTTGTAATTATTTCAACATCAATTAATTATAGCCAAAATTAGGTATAAAGTGTCGTAATGACAGGTGTAACACTGTGTGAGTGTTTGTGTGCGTACGAGTTTTATGCTGCACTAAGTATGTATATGCAAATATATGTAATTTACTTAATTCAACCCAGGAAAAAAACATTTTAAGTGATGAATAATTTTTTATCATTTCATTTGCTACGAGTGGAGTATGCGAAGTTATTTTATATATTTTTTTTTTCAAAAAATGGGCTGGCTCGAAATTGGGTTTAGACCCATAGTTTCTTAGGCAAAGTTGCACAGTATGATCGTTTTCCGCCTATGCGATTTTCCGTCTTTCAGATCCCCTACAAATCGACCCGCTCTAATGTAAATAAATATTATTTTCTTCATTGTTTTGTTTATTTATTTTATTTTTTGTACTTTATTTTGTTTTTTTATTTTATTTTTTTTTGTAAACACTTTGTCGCCAATTCAATTTAGTGTTGTAGTAAATTCACACTATAGATTTGCAGCTATTAAATACATACATAGTTAAAAGATAACAAATCACGGCAAAGTGGCTGTCAATGACTGTGTAAAATACCATTGATTATTATTACGATACGAGTTCATTTTCCCATACAAAATTGTTGTGAGCGTTATTTTATGATAATAAAAAAAATTGTTGGGCATAGTACATGAGCCGTTTATTTTAGAGTGGAACATGTAATTTTCTACTTCTTGGGCTTAAATGGTATTAACTTTTAACTGAGTGCATCTGTAAATCGTTCTACCGTGATAAACTAATGACACAACTTTTTACTTTTGGTTGATGAAGTTGAATGAATAACAGACGCGTTTAGATACAGGTAAATGATCACTGAAGTCAAATGTCATGAAATGACTTAAGTCGCTTTCAAAATAAACGCCGCGCATAACAGTTATACGCACATTAACAGCACCATCATATTCTTTAGATTTTATTTTTAAATTGTATTACTTCAATGTCACATTGTCCTAAATCACTGCTTAAATGGCACTTCAAAATATGTGATTCTAAATTCTCAAAAGCACAAAGGCTATAAATATTTATGCCACTTAAAGTTATTAACATTTCAATGGCTTACATATTTAAGTCATATGTATTTATGTACAATATACAAACGTAATCATATTTTAACATACATACATACATACATATTTTGCCTTTTGCCCCTGATGAACTCATCCGCTTGAACATTAACATTTTTTGTAATTTGTTTACAAAACACTGGGATTATTTAAATTTAACACATTTTTGTCGCTTTTGACTTTCTATTGTATTTTGTTTATGTCATCGCCGCCTACACCTGAGCGTAAATGGCTTTATGATCGCTTCAAAATAGCCGGCTTTGGCCACTTGTGGCTGGGAATCGCATGAAATATCTTTTACAAATACGTTTTAAGTGGCACTTTGCGCAACTTGATAGCTTATTTTTCGCTAATATCCATGTATGTATATACAAATTTATTAATTTAGCTTGCATAAACTAATTTTGCGCAGCAGAAGAAAGTATGCAATCAATTTTTAGCGAGTTGCCGGCAACGGCCATTTTGTGAGCCTCAGAGGTTATGTTTGCAATTGATACTAGAAAGCTTGAAGGAAAAACTTACCCGACTATTTTTGCTGCTTTTTGGGTAGAAAAATTCTTTTGAAGCTGTTAATAATGCAGTTAAAAGCACAGGTACAAGGAGCGTGCATTTTTGGCATCAGACTTTCGTGCACTTGCGGCTTGCAGGTCTTTACATACACACACACACACATCACTTATATTTATACATGTTTTATTGCATACACTTACATGCTCTTTTTACTTGTTAGCACACTTGCATATTCTAACTATTACTTCACACTTTTATTATAAAATTTTATCTAAAATTTTTGACTTCACACTTCGGTTTTACGCGCCACAAACAGGACATGGAAGCAGTAGTAAACAGCTGTTTGTCAAATTTCATTGTGAGCGGATACGGCGCAGTGTTGCATTTCCGTTTAATAAAAAGGAAACATTTGTGCATGACTTTAGATATTAATTTGCTTTAAAAATATTTGCTATAGAAATAAACTTTAGGTAAATGAAAGTATGCACTTACATATGTATATTAGATACAACTGAAAATCTTAATGGAAACGAAGGTACGTTTGTCAAATTGCATCGTGAGCGAATATGACACAGTGTTGCTTTTCCGTTTGGAATAGCACTACAAATAAGTAAAATTAATAAAAAAAAAAATAGCGCAATAAAATTAAACTAAAAAATTAGTTCTTGAAACTTATCAATTTAATTTTTTCTAAACTTCCGCCGCAGTCAAAATCAACAACACAAGCGCAAAAAGAAACGCGTAAGCGGAAGTATAAACAAGGATGCAGTAAGGTGCTTGTCATGTTAATTGTGAATGGTCAGTAGGCAATCTTGCTCTTCCGCTCAGCAATAATTTCTACTTTGCATGAGTGTGAATATATTTTTTCGGAAGAATTTCGCTCTTCTCTGCTTAGTTGTTTTCAATTTTATGGCGAAAAATAGTTAAACTTCACTTCCAGCTTATTTTTCAAATTGCGTAAGGTGCTGTTACTAGCGAATTTAGATTTTCGCCGCAGTCCTTCTGAATGTCAAAATTATGTGTTTTTTGTAAACAAGGCGAATTCATATTACCACAAACACATCATCTTGACATTCAGAAGGACGGCGGCGAAAATCTAAATTCCCTAGTAACACCACCTTTTATAAATTCGCCTTGATACGAACGGATGTGGAAGTGATGGTGGCGAAACAGCTGTTTCTCACATTCTATTGTACATAGTACATCCGTGGTGTCCCGCTTCCGTGCAGCAAAAATTGTTGCACATTAGTAATTGGTGCATTTTAACAAAATAAACAATATTTTACCGTGTGTGTGTGTGTGTGTATATATATTTAATTACATTTAATACTCTTTTGCAATATTCCTAAGCAACCTGCTTGCTGTAGACACAGAATATTCCCACATATATAATCATAAATTGCGTTATAATTGCATGCAGTGGTTCTTGATAATACTTGCAAACAATTTTACATAAAGTAAAAAACTGGTTGCAGCAAAAAATATGAATCAAAAACCGGATTACTTAAAAATTAGTGAATGGAATTTGGCAAGTGGCCAGTGGTAGCAGTGGCGGCGCATTTTGGGGCTAAATTAGCGTTTGCATGCAAGCAAAGTAAAAACACACACAACTGATAGCAGCAGCTAACTAGTAAGTTAAACATTTTGGCGAAAAAATGCAAAGCAAATACATATTGCAACCACCGCCCCATTCGCACAGGCCAACCAACACGCAAGGCGTTAAACTTGGTCATAAAACCCAACCGCTGGTGGCTGGTGGCCGCTGACTGACGAAAAACGCTGGCGTTTATGGTTATGATTGCTAGTGTATGTTGAACGCCGCAGCGGATTGAGCAACGCTCACTCACTCACTTGCCTAGTGGACGGAATGACTTAATGAGCAGCACAGCGTGCAGTGACCATCGGTAAAACAAATGGAAAAAAGTGTGAAGCAAATAAACGCAAATGAAGCGTTGCGGTCTAATTTGCAATAGTGTAAAAGTGAAATTTCAAAGACTTTTTTGTGGCTGCAATGCCGCACGCTTCGGTGACTAATTTGCGAAATATTATTATACTCCGTTTTAACTGCTTTTTATACAAACATATGCATGCACAGTTGATTTGTTGTTTTTGCGTGGCATTTGGTTAACGCTTTTCATGCTCAAGTGTAACATGGCATATATACCATAAATTTGTGTTGCAACACATTATGGCGAGAAAAATAGTTTCCAACAGGCGGCATGCAAAGGAAGAAAGAAAATCGCCTTTGGTAAGCTTGAAAAATATTTTTGCATTTTATGGATATTTAAATACATACATACATAAGTATATTTTTTTTTTAAATTTGATTGTTAATTGAGCGCTAATTGCTTTTCGACTGTAGATGACTTTTAGCTGTTGGTTTACAGGTAAATTGGAAAACCTAGTTTGCGTGTGTGTGTGTGGGCAACTGCTTAGTCCATTGCCAGCTGCATTGCGGTGTTAAGCTTGCTGATTACGTAAATTGTTTCTTTGTTTTTTGCTCCATCGCTTTTATGATTTTTTTGTAGTATTTACTTTAATTCCCGCTTTGGTGACACTTACCCAAACAATGCTGCTTATATGTAGTTATGTATGTACGTATGTAAACATCGCTTGACAATCCAATCTTGATTTGAGTTGCCAGCGTTGCATGGCCGCCACCACCGCTAACGCTAACAAGCCATTATAAAAAATCAGCCAATTATTTTCGCAAACGCAACAGCGCATCCAGTTTTGGTTGTTTACAATTGTGCGCTTGCGCAGCGAGTATTTGACTGAGTTTGACTGCGTTTGCTTCGAAACTGCTGCGCTGCAGTTGTTGCGTTGCTAGCGGAAATGCGCGCGCCTAGTGACCGTTATGGCTGTTTTTGCTTGCTGCATATGCACATATGTACATATTTATGTACAAAATAATTATGGCGTGAAGACTTTAAAAAGCAACCCGCTCAGCCGTAGCGGTGGTTTGTGATGCGTTTTTTGCCGCCGGCTGTTTTTCTATTTCTGTTCCTCTGAGTTATGTATACGCCACGTAGTGCGTAGTGTGTTGGTTGAAGGGAAAAGGCTGGATTAGTTGCATAAATTCTTAAGAGGGAAATATAAAAACATAAATTGTGAAACAAAAATAAAAGCACCGTTGCAATGCGGCTACTAAAAAAAAATTAAAAACATAAATAATTTTTCTTGTTTTTAATTTTAATGTTAATATTTTCAAAACTTACCATAAAATAATCATGAAGGCAAAAGTTTTTCGTTTAAAAAATTTTCAAAACTGTTAAATTTACTACTAATTAATATTGTCTTCTATTAAATATATATGCACCTATGTACGTACGTATGTATGTATATATGTGTATGTGTACATTAGGGTGCCTCATAAAGTAGTTGCTAGTTTTCCACCCGAATTATTAAATTTACATACATATATTCTAAGATTTCTGCCAAAATATTAAAAAAAAAATATGAAGATTTATGCGAGCAATACCGCGTTCCGCTGATAAAATTTGACAAATAACACTTATTTGAAAATTTTAAAATTTTTTAGGGAAGGTTCCAATTTTAAGACATTTTTTTGGCAAAATACCTGAGTTTCCCAGCATGATTTCTGTACAATAAAAAATTTGTGGTTAAACAAATTATAAAAAATTAATATTTTTATACCCGAGCGCACTTGTGCACAAGGGTATATTAATTTTGTTCACATAACGGTTGTTTGTAACAGCCAAAACGAATCGAGATAGATATAGACAAATGTATACATAAATGATCAGTTTATTGCTTCAATTAAATCCAAAAAAATCGAGGATTCAAACTATATACAACATATAGAAAAATTCCAAAAATTTTCGTCTAAATTTCGAATTTTTTACTCTGAATTTTTAGAACAATTTAAGGTATGGAGTTTAAAGCCCATACTATTTGAATATAGCCAACAATGTGCTGCTTAAAATTTCCGTTGATTTTTTATTTTTTTTTCATTAATAAAAAATGGCGTTGATTTATTTTTTTTTTGCGAACAATCATAGTGCGTAATTACATACCTGTAAATTTTTTCTTTATATTTAAATAATCATTTAAAATATTTAGACAATCAAAAGCTCCTCGGGATTCCAGTAAAATTCCAGTAAAATGGAGCGCGATATGTTCGCCTTATATCGATATACATTTATACGTATGTAATTATATAAAAAGTATGCAAAGAAATTTATAATATATTTAAAGATAACTACGAAAAATAAATCGGGAACGGAAAGTTCATCAAAAATCTACCAAAATGAGAAAAAATTTACCTGTTTACCAACCCAAATTTTTTGTACCAATTTTGGTAACAATTTACCAAAGTGGCAACCCTAGGACGCTAATTTACTCAAAATTGATACACCTCGGCTTACCATCTAGCGGAAGGTTTCGGAAGGGTGAAAAAACATATATTTAATACTTGCGCCGGGTATTTAATGTTCGGCTCCGCCCGAACTTAGACTTTCTTACTTGTTAAATTTATTTTTTAACAATATCTAGCAAATTTGCAACATTTCCTAAAATTTTGTCTAAATAAAAATAAATTTTTCTCGCAGGACTAACAGTTATCGAGATAAAAATTCGCATAAAAGGCGTTTCTTACAGATTTAAAATTTTCATTGCGCACATATTGCAATATCAAAAATAATTTGCAAAATAATTCTGAATTTTTTTTCTAAATTTCAATATTTCTCTTTATATCAGAAAAAGCATGCGCATATTTAAATTAGTATTTATTAAAAAAAAACTTGTATGCTTCTAAAAAAACGAGGTCACATTTGCGCCACTAACTCACGCATGCGCACAGATTATTACGTTCAGATCAACTTAATCCCCAATGACCCCATTACACATTAATTCCATAAAACGCTTACAAACGGGATGTGCTCACAATGGTTAACACTGTATTGCTAATTTAATTCACACATTCAAAGCGCGTCGCTGCAGCGCAGGCCCATGCGCAGCTTTCAAATCTAACAAGAAGTAGTACATATATTCCTTATAAATAATCCACATCCGCATTTTGTCTAAGTTGAGTTCGCTGTACCGCCGCAGCGGTGGCAGTGCAACGCTTTGCAATCAGTGTCATGCATCAACGTTAAAATGTTGCTGGACCCAACTACAACACGCCGACGCCAGTACTTTTCAAGTGCAAATGTTGTGTACGTGCCTCCTAGACATTGCTTGTCATATCATTTCTTTCAGTCCAAGTCGCGTACTTTCTACTCACTTTTGTTGTTGTTGTGGCTGTAAATTTCTTACTTACATCTGCCATTCGCGGTATTTACGCACTCAGCTGTGTAAAATGGGCAATGCAATACAAAATTGCAGTCGATTGAAATTTACGCACGTACCTACTCCAAGAAAAAGAGAATACTATTTAGCTTTAATGTGGCTGTATGATTGTGTGTGAGTGAATAATACTTCTTAATATGTAAGACATGACTTTATAAGCGCATAGACCGTTGGTACTGGGCTACGTAGTGGTACCTCCAATGTATGTAAATGGCATAGAAATGTGTGACATTTAGAGCGTCCAAATGGCCTACATTTGGTTGATGTAAAGAATACAAGGTGAATGAGTGAATGCCATTGTCGGATGAGTGTCTACTTAATGTACATATATACATATACATATGTATGTAATATTATTTAAAATTGTTAAGAAATTTTAATATACAAAGTACATATGTATGTAAGTAGCGTACTGGAGGTAGGTTATGTATTAACGTCGACATATGTAGTACTTTTTGACCCTGTAACCTCTGAATATACCCTAAACCAACAATGATTTATCATCTAATGGATATCGCTTTTTGATATTATTGGCTCAAGAAAGGCATCTAAAATCGCTCTCTCCCTTAGAGGCCCAATAGACGACACAATTAATTGCACCAATTTAACTGCGTTCAGTTCAGTTGTGCCTAGGTATTAAGTAGTTTGACTCATATTCAACGGTTTCTCGCTAAAAGGCATATATCTTTGATCGAAGGGTGCTATAGATAAATTTCTCGTCGACATTAATTTGGTTGTAGAAATTGGCAGCCAAGCTAACATCATAGAAGATTTTTCAAAACGGCGAAAAAATATGTCGTCGAAGGAGTTCTTCTGAAACCCTCTTTAACCTATGGCCGACCTATTCCGCATTAAAGCTGGGCAAAATATGATCTACATACCATGTGGTAATTAGTCAGGCGTATCGTGAAAAGGTCTTGTCATGTTAGGCCAAGGAAGCTTTGCTATTCTGGTATGTATGTCAAGCTATAGCTTACTAACTAAAACTTGCATAAAATAAATAAATAATACAGCAACTCGGCAAACGTGCACTTATGTATGCAAACGTTAGCGCCCCAGTTTCCGGCGCTTATCTTGGCAGCGCTGCAAAAGCCTTTGCACACTTTAACAGACTGTCATATAGACGCCTCTATGTAGAAAAATCATTCAGTAGACGAAAGAAGACTGACCATGTACTTAGTCCTGGAAGCGTATTTCGACCTCCAAATTTTAGCTTATATCTTTATTTTTACATTCAATCCGCAACCGTAAACCTATCAATTTCAATTCTTCGATCTCCGTCTGAGTTTTGGTCTACACAAAACGCATTTACTCAAACAAAGTTTCCTAATTTTAATAAAATGCGCAGTTTTGCAATCATTTGTTGCCTTTATTAAAGCAATACCATTCTCCACTGTATTTTGATATACGACAAGCCACCTGCTCTCTGCCATTCTTAGCTATAAAAACCTTGATAAACACTAGTCAAAAATTCGAAATACATATGTACATACATATATCTGTCTATCCATGCGTATGTGGAATTGCCTTTAAAGATAAAACTGCGCAATAATGGTTTTCATAAATTTTTTTTTTTTGGATTTTGCGAGTGTAACGAATTTTTAAAATGTTCTTTGTCAAGTAGTAGTAGCTTGTATCCGAATCAGGTAGTAGCAGCTCAATTAAATTGGTTAATTTCATTTCGTTGCTGTTGATTTAATTAATACCAAATTCGCTCACCGCAAAGAAAAATCTGAAAAATAAAACAAGTCAATTAAGAAATTATTTTGCAATATATCACTCAAATACATTGGTTGCCAATTACAAATGCGGTTTTGTTGCTGGCATTGCTCGAATTGTGGTTGAATTCTTTTTTTTACTTTTTTTTTAAAATTTTTTTACTATTTTTAGCTACAATTTCTGCGCTTTTTATTAGGCTGGTGTGAACTTTTGTTTTGATCCCCTTTAATTCTTTTGGTATAGCAAGGGACCTTGTACTATGACAAACAAGCTGTAATAAGCATCGAGCTTAATTGAAAGTAGTTATTCGGTGTCAATGGATAATCAATTGTTTATGAGTGGTCGGCATAAAAGCCAAAAAGCGACAGCATTTCTAGATCCACATACATGTATCTTCAGTTTTTCTTCTTCACTCATCGCCTTTGTTGTTTACCTCCAGAGTCAGTTTATCATTCTGCATAAGTAATTACTAGGTATTTCATAAATTTGTTTCCATCAGTGTAAACTATTTTGCCCTCTTTGTGACACTTGTTGCTGCAATTATTTTTTATTATCTTGTTTTGCTTATTAAAATCTTCGCTGGTAATTTCAAGTTTTTTTTTTTTTTAAATTTGTAATTAGCAATCATTTTTTTCTCATAGCTTAACCAGTAATCAGCGTAATTTTACATTAGCCATTAAGCGCTTAGCATTTTATGTTTTCATTTTGTCTCGGTGTTACGAGTACTTAATTAATGGTGTTTGAGCCAATCCGTCTTTATACTGCTTGTGAGCTAGGCTGAATTTAGTTAGTTTTATATTTTATTTTGTGCAATTTTGAATTTCAAGCAGGAGTAAATTTTTTAGTTTTTTAGATTTTTATTTTTTGAAAAATTGTATTTAAAATTTCGTGCAGTTCTACAATTTTTGTGTTTTTCAGTTCTTGTAATTTTATTTTATTTTTGTAAATTTTAGTTTTCTAACGTTTTTGTTTCGTAATTTTTTATTTAGTTAAATTTAAATTTTTTTGTATATTAATGTTTTATATTTATTGAATTTTGTAAATTTTAGAAATTGTTATCATTAACTTCTATATTTTATTTTTTTTTATGTGCGATTTTATCTTGTTACTTAATTTTAAAAAATTTTTATTCTTGCTGAAATCCTTTACACTTTCGTAAGTTCCAGATTTTTTAAATTTTTAATGTTCATTTCGGGATTCTTGTGTTTCGTTTTTTATTTAATTTAAATTTTATGGGATTACAATTTCCTGCGATTTAAAATCTTGTAAATTTTGTAATCTTTATTTTCTATATTTTTTATTTAATTTTTGTATTTATTTTTTTATTTATTAGCTACAAAGGCCATAAAGTCAATATATTTTAAACCTTGTAACTATGTATATACCATGCAATTTCAGTTTTGAATTTGTTGGTAAATATCTAGTTTTTCGATTTTTATGTTTGTATATGTTTCGATATTTTTGAAACATCGAAAATATCGGTTAAAAATTTGGTGTTTGCCATCAATGTTTCAAGGATGTTTTAAACGTCGTCTTTAGTGTGTGCTCCCAAAATTTTTTGACTTTTCATAAATTTTATTACTCATTCGTAGGAGGAGCATTCAGGAACTCCGAGTTTATATCGATGTTTTTCTGGCGATGTATTCTAGCATCGATATTAATTTGCATCCCTACTTTTAATGGTTATTTTCGTTAAATTTTTTTAATTTGTAGTTTTTATATTTTTCTCTTATAATTTTTTGGCTTTTGTATATACTTTCCAATTTAACTTTTTCGTCATATCGAACTGTTTTAAATTTTTAGTTTTGATCTTTTTAATTTTTATGCTTTTTAAATTTTTGCAAATATTTACCTTTTGCTTCATTATCTTCTGCTTAATTTTAATTTCTTAATTTTTCATAACATCTCGTAATATCGTATTACATACCCTGCAACTTTAATTTTTTATTTGTTTTTATTTTTTAATAGTTTTCTGATTTTTAGATCATTATAGTTATTTTTATTTTAATGGTAAAGGCTTTTGATAAGTATTTTCTTTAAAAACCCTGCAACTTTTATTTTTGGAATTTTTTCGAATTTTTCAATAGCAGTCAGTTTTTTATATGCATTAGTATAATTTTTGGTTTAATTTAAATGGGTAATAATTTTGATAATTATTTCTTTTTAATTGTGTTGAATTTGTGGTTTTTATATTTTATATGCTCTCATAACTTCGATTCTCTTATAATTTTTGGTTATTGTACTTATCAATTTAATTTTTTCGTCATATCGAACTGTTTTAAATTTGAATGTTTGTGCTTTTAAATTTTTATGCTTTTTAAATTTTTGTAATATTTTTCTTTTTGCAATTTAAAATTTTTGATGGCTATGTTTATTAAGTTACTAGCCTTACATTTTTTATAATTTCGTTTTTTTATTTAAATTTTTTTTTAAATTTTTGGATAATATTTTATTTTTAAACGTAAATTTTTTTTTTAAGTTTTATTTTTTTTATGTCTAAAAATGTTGACGACTACACTTTTCACATCTTGCTCGCAAAATAAAACTTTAAAACATTTTGAGTTTTTTGTATTTCTTAATATATTTTTGTAATTTTTTATTTTTTATTAGCTTTAAATTTTTAATTAAGATTTTTTTTTTATTTATGTGTATGCATATACATACATATTTTATTTTTAATAATTTTAAGATTTGTTTATTTTAACCTTTTTGAAATTATAAAATTTTTTATTTTGAGGTTTTGATAAATGTTTAGCTGGATTTAAATTTACAAATAGTTATAAAGCTCAAGTCAAAGATGATTTTTTTAAAACTATAATTTTTTGCATCTTTTTAATGCTTTTTTAGTTTTGATTTTTATGTAATTTCCTTCTTTTTAAGTTCCAAAATATTACGGTTTCTTATGTACATCGTTAGTTTTTGTTGTACAATGTACACTTCAATTTAAAAATTAGTCAACGCCTGTTACGGCATTTTCAACTTATTGTGAGCCACTTGACCAACTTTTGTATTAGCCAAAAATAATTTAAAAAAAAATATAATCAGTTAAATTGTTTATTTAAGAGCTAAAGCATTCTTTCTATATACATACAAACATACATATTGTACATATGTACATAGTACAAATTATTTCTCATTCATTAATTTTTCCATAAAAATCTGCTGGTTGGCTTCAAGTGTCCGCACCACTACCAGCAGCTGGTGCCACCAGATTTATTACTCAAGTACTGATCATTCACTTGTCGCTTTTGTCCGGCGCTTTTTTTTATTGCTTCCACTTATCTTGCTTGTCATTTATGTCCGATCGACATTTGCTCTACAACAACAACATTAAACAAGTTGTTGGCAGCTGCTGGCGCGGGTTAAGTTCAATGCGATCAACTATGTACATATGTATGTATGTTGGTATGTAGTAAACAAACGTCTGAAACTTAATTCACCTGTCATAAAAAGCGATTTCGAAAATGGCTTAATTGGATTTTTCTTAAATTTTTATTAGTGGCTGCATACCTTTATCCACACACATGCACCACAAACATTCTGCTTATTAGATATCTTTTTACAAGCTTTTATTTAATTTTTTTTTTAGCTTAACGCCCGCTTTTTAAGCCTTTCACTTTTGCTTTTTTTAATTCTTTTGTTTATTTTTTCTAACTAAATATTTTTATTTCTACTCCAGCACGCAAGGCGATCTGGACGTGTGATAGTTTATTCCACATTCTATGGCATTTAATGCCGGTGCGGTAGCAGCAATTGGCTTTGCGTGTAGCAAATTGGAAAACAAATTATAAACCATTCCGCACACACATAATTTTTTGTTTTAATAAATTTGCTATTTCGTGCGTGTTCTGGTTTAAACTGGAAATGAAAATTAGTTTGTCTTTCATTTATAAATCATTTTTAATTTGTATGTAGCTTTCCATTTTCACTACAAATATTAATTTAACAGACATGTATAGCTTCTAAAGCTGAAGAAGAAACCAACCAAAATTTAAACTACCTCTTCCTTCACTAAATAGAATCCGTTTACCCTCTGTACCATGTGAACTTTATTCTTTTGTCAGAGAGCGCTTGCATCAGATGACTTTCTCTCCTGAAAACTGAAGACAAACCATCTTCCAAGTTATCTAATGACGGTGACACAAAGAACCTAATTTTAATGGGAAAAGAAACTTTCGCAGCAGGTTGGGGAGGAAGTCACGACACGAAAGATTCTGCGGCCTCTTATCTGAAGGAACTTGTCTGTAAAATACAACAAGTGAATCCAAGAGGTGTAGCTCGTCGAAGAGTCTCTTCCGCAGCCTGCATTTTCGGCTTCAAAGATCTTGCTTGAATAAGATTGGTACTCCACAAAAGTATCCTCATTTATTTTAGTGGCAGATATCAAGGAATGTTCTAAAAAGAGGCAGTCGCATCAGTCCAACGCTTACTTGATGGCAATGTAATAGGCTTGTTGGAACGGCTGTGACTAAGGTTTTACTAAGTGCCCACGTAGATACAGTAAAGCCTAGTAAAGAGATTGGCTCATATTTCAGCCTTCCAACTAGTGCCGCATAATCTGGTGGCGTAGCAGGAATGATACCTCTTAATCCTCCCTCCTAAGTAGTCACCATAGAAATAATTTGAAGCTACTACATTGGCGAAGTTTTTTTTTTGTTTTTGGCCAAACTTAGCGATCCTCAGACTTCTTTTGATAATATCATGGTTTAGTTCGAGTTTTCGTTGTTGTAACAGTACTTATGTCTCAAACCAACAAGCGTCCAGAGCTGTGCTGTAGAGCCGACCATCTTGAGTTCAGTAAAAAGACACTGAGCTGCCTCTCAGAGGGCTGATGTCCGTTCAGGGCTCGCAAATGCAAAGAGCTTCAGAGAAAATATTGACTTGGTCCCACTTTAAATCCAAACGGCTGTGACAGTGAGGATCCCCGTGGAATTCAATTGGTATGTGACCTTTCAAAACACCAATCAAAAATTGACAGCTGTGGTTTTGTGAGATTTACAACGCCTGTGATCCACTCTTTGTCACAAAGAAGTTGTAGCTGCAAATTTGGGCACATAGATCGCTAAGTGGACATGGGACATATGTATCTATTCAAGAGTAGTTCAAACTTCTTTGACGTTGAGGCCCACTTGAGGAAACTCTTTCTAGCCAATTCATCATTCGGTAATTATCAGACCAACACCCCCCTACCAACTTTGAGCTCACCGCGTGGAAGCCCGACGTCCTGATAACCGCTAGGCCAGATCAATGTTTAAATACCACCGTTCTTGTAAAATACTCCTTTGCCCCAAGTAACTTCGTGCCATCCGTGATATGTTCCACTGAGCTCCGTTTCGTTCTCTCACACGCTGTAATATTTTCGAGGCTCCAGCTCTGAAAGTATTCAACTCAGAACCCGCTGCTGATAACATAGGAATAGGGAGGCCCCTACTGCGATGGAAAGACCAGGTGGAGAAGGACTTTGCTTTACTTGGCATTTCCAATTGGCGTCAGTTGGCACAGAAGAGGAACGCCTGGCGTGCTTTTTTTGGACTCAGCGTCAAATAAGAAGAAGGAGTTGAGGGTGCACTTTTTTGACCTCGGTTGATGCCTATAACAGGGAGATATTTTTCTGTTATTAAATAAGATTATGCAATAAATAAAAAAATTTTTAGTAAAAGCGGAGTGTTACAAAAATTATAAAAAGTGCGGTTAGGCAATCCGACTAGTTAAATAACAAAAAAAAAAAATGTGCGCTTTAATTAAACAAGTATTACAAGTGCGTAGGAAAAAAAACAGAGCAAAAAACCAACAACACTTCACCACCACTTCACTTCAAAAAAAAAAAAAAACAAAAAATGAAATATTATGGCCCGACCCACTTGAAGGTCTTAAACCGCCTACAACCCAGCCATTGCATGCAGCTACAGTTAGTTGGAGTTGGTTGATGCCAAAGCTGCATCATTCGCTGCAATGCTCCACTTGTGGCCAGCGACGTGTGACATGCTTTTTCCATGCGGACGGTCAGTGAGCGTGCGAAGGTGGACAGAGAAGAGAGGCGGTGCTGTAGAAGGCAGCAGCACATAGGGTCCAGCGAATTTGCATCAAATCCATTTCGCTCCAGCTTTTTCACGTGTTTTATGATTTATTGCAACTACAAAGCGGCTGAATTAATTGCCTCCGCACCTTCTCCTTTTACCTTTCCACAGAGGGCGAGTGTGTGTGTGTGTGTGTGTGTGTGTGCGAGTGGTTGTTTGATAAGCCTTTCACTCTGTGCTGCGGTTTGCGTAGTGCTGCTGCAGCAATTCAAGAGCCTCACTTTTACAACAACAAACTTTTCACTTGCAATACCGCAAGTACCTACAATGTAAGCAAGACAAACAAAAACAAATACAAAGATTTAATTGCAAATCTTTTTTTTTTTTATTTGTGCTTCGCTGGCCCGTAGTGGTGGTGATTAAAAACACTTGAATACTTCGCAATTATTATTCCTCTCCATCCAGCTTATCTAATCGCATAATTCTAGTACATTTTACACTGCAGCCGGACAGCCCGCCGTCCTAGCCTACTCGCTTCTGCATTGAGTATGTAAAACACGTCTGTTAGCTGCATTAAATGGGTCTGTTGTTCCCCGGCGAGGTGGTCACTTGGTTTGGGCCGTCCGTCTGCCGCTTACCGGTTGGGATTTTAATGAGTTTTGCCTTAATTGTAGGAACATAAATTTTTAATAGATACTCATTCAGTGTGGCTGGTAAAGAGTAGCAAGCGCTAGCTAAATGCAGGAAATGCAGAGGCGGAAGTAGCAAGTTTTTGGTTACATTGCAAACCTGTTCAAAACCATTGCAAATTGTGGAATAAGGATGGGGAGGAGGAGATGGAAATGTAATTGAATTGACCTAAATTATTTTCAGGCTTCCGGGAATGGGATGGGATAGGAGCAAAAAGACTTGCAGGTAAATTGCTACGGAATGATACTCCGTTGGATTTCAAGGCTGACATTATTATTGGTGTTAACAATAATAATAATAATATTTTTAGGTTTACACTTTTGCTAATTATTTGGCCGAGCTTCTCCTCCAATTTGTGGCGTGCGTTTTAATGTTGTTACTCAAATGGGTGGACCTACAGTTTGACGCCGCCTCCGAACTGCAAATGGATTTTATGAGAAGTTTTTTCATGGCAGAAATACACTCGGAGGGTTGCCATTGCCCGCCGAGGATTAGAAAAAAACTTTTACTAATTTATGAACATAGATGTTGCTCGAACGAGGGATCGAACCCAGGTCCAGCAGAGTGGCAGTACGTATCTCTAACCACTAAGCCCAAATAAGCAAAGTGCTGTACTTTTTCGAAATTATAACTGTCTGAGTCGATAATTGGTACTCGTCTAAAACACTGGAAACGTGCCTTCCAATTTGGTTTCTAGTTTCCCAAACTCGGGCCAAACATGTAGTCTGACGAATCCTTGCGTACTGAAACCTACTATTAGCTTCAGACCGTTATCGATCGTTCCGTCTTGGCGCCATTTATTTTCCGATGCTGGCTTCAAAGACCCCTTTCATACTTGACCGGGAATTGAAATCGCTCTATCGTGTTGGGGCAGCGCTCGTACCTGCGCTCTGAGTGCTCATAAAAGTGGGGTGATTGCTCACCATCTCGTTCACTTTCATGGGGTTAAATCGCTTTGAGGGGGATTAGGTAATGTAACTTGTTAGCCGGGCTGAAACTTGTTGTCGAGGGTGAGTCTCTCTCCCAACACAAATACGAAATCGAAATCGGCGTCCTGGTTTCGTTTAAAGAGAACGCTAGTTTTCAACTAGAACCGGTTTATAAATAAAGTAGACTGATGCTGTTCTTTTTTTTTATTTAGGATTTTACCCATTTATTTTTAGCACCAAATACCAACTACACTTGATTAAATATTTCTGGCATGAAATTAAAAACCCGGCAACATTTTTATTTAGTCACCGTGAAGCAAACCACCTTGAATAAGCGGCAAAGCCTTCAGACTGCTGAAAATGGCCCATTGACCTTCTGCGCCCTTTTGAGCCATGCTATAAAATTTCAAGTGCCTGCTGCACAAGTTTTTGTTTTTTTTTTTTTGAATGTTGATCGTCAAAAGCGTGTTTTGGTTATTAAATGAAGCGCGCACTTAAAAAAACAAGTATTATTTTTTTGTACATACAGCAATTTTTATTGATTTTATTTTTTCAAATGCTTATTTTTAATTGCCGTTAAAAATAAATTCCTTCTTTTCTCTTCTCTTTCTCCTCCACAGCAATGACATGATGGAACCAATGACCGCATTGGTTTTGGCCTTCCAGCTGTTGGCTCTCTTCTCCATCGCAGGCGCGCTGCTCATCTACCTGATCTGCAAGGTGCGCGACGATGTCGCCGAGGTAGCCGAAGCGCAACCGGGCACTGTGCTAATCACCAGCGCCGACACCGCGCTTGGACTTCAACTATGCACACATCTCGCCAACAAGGGTTGTCGCGTTTTTGCGGGCATGCGCGACGCCCAAGACTCACTGCCCGCCAAGCTGCTCAACGGTTGGTTGAAAATGCGCGAGTACAGCGAGGAGCCAGTGCGTGGCGCCGTCATACCCATGCAATTGGATGTGACACGCGAGGATGTGCTGCGTGAAACGACCAACGCTATGGGCGCGCACATGAATGCGGGCGAGCGCGGCATTGCGGCGGTGATCAATACGAGCGGTAGCCTCTTTCGCGGACGTGTCGAAGTGCAGGAGGGCCAGCAGTGGGAGCATATGCTGAGGACGAATATATTGGGCTCGCTGCGTGTGGCCAAGGCGTTTGTGAGCTTCTTGCGGCCGACCAGGGGCCGACTTATCTACCTGGGCGCTGGCGCTGGCACACACCAGGCTGGGACGTCAGTACAGGACAGCGATGGGGGCTTGGTGGCATTCAACGCGACGCGCGCGGCAGTGGAGAAGTGTGTGATGGAGCTGCGCAAGGAGCTGCAGCCGTGGGGCGTGAAAGTGGTGGCGCTCGACACGAGCGGTATTACTGCGGAGGCGCTGTATAGAGCGCCAGTGCCGCACAGTGAGTTGTGATTTAAATTTGATAACTGCATATGATTCTAATATGTTACCCCTAATTTTTTATTCAATAGCCGCTGCTGAAAGTGAGGGCGCACCGACACAGTACTCGGCGAATGTGCTCAGCGCAAGTGCTTTGCAGGTGATTGAGCGCGCTTTGTGGGATGCGGTGCCGCTGGAACGCTACCAACTGGTGCAGTATAGTAAATTGAATTTCATGTTGCCATGTCGTTCATCATTGCGGATGACTAAATTGAGTGAGGGCGTCAAGCGCGGCGTGCAGCGCGTATGAGCGACGAGAAACGAGTATGGGAAGCAGGCAAGGAGCTGCAGTGTGCCTGAGAAGATATGGATTACAAAATTTGGGGACACTCCAAAAATTTGTTTCGAACAAATGTACATGTTTAATAATTTTTCGGTTTAAGAAAATGCAAAGTTTACATGGAAACTGCGGTAATTTTGTAAAATTAACAGACAACTATTCTCTGAATTATTTTTAATTATATTTGGAAGTTGTAAAAGACGCCAGTTAACAGCTTATTATTTATAAAAAGGAATGAGCTGCGGTCAAGCTACGCTTCGATTGGATCCCCCTCATAGCACTTCCCATGTAAACTATCGTTTTATATTTTTATTAATATTTCTATGTATGTATGTAAAAGTGCAACTTTTCTTTATTTTTTTATTTTTTGTAAATAATGAAATTTATAATTATACATTACTCTGCGTTTTTTAAGTTTTCTTCTTGTTTGTTACAACAAATAAAAAACATTTGGCTGCCACAATTATTAACCTTTACAAAAATATATGAGCTTTTACAAGGCACCCTTATTATTCATTAAAAACATTTGAAATTTTATTAAGGAAACATTGCCCGAGTATGCATGCGAAAAGTACCCACGCATAAGCATTTTACATAAATTCTATTCATATTTCGAAATGAAATCATAACGCAGCACAGAAGAGCGATATATATCACCTGCTACAGCGCTGGGTTTACCCACCGTGCGTCCGGGCAGGTGCACTAGCACATCTGCGCCAACAATGCTCTGCAAACGGCTACTCATCTACAAATAAAAGTGGCTGATAAAAAAAGATCTTAAATTATAAATAATCAAAAAGTTTACCTGGCTGCCATTCACCGAGGCGTATAAGCGACCATTTTTGCTTGTAACCGAAGCGCGCACATACTCCGGACGTGGATCAAGGCTAATGCTGTCGTTTTGTAACTGAGCGGGCGAAAGAAAAATCAAAGAACAAATTTAGTAAACGCATTAGCTGCGTAGAATAAATAGCACTATTTTTTTATCACTGTTTTTAATTTAGTCTTTGTGATATATATCAAAGCCCGCAATGGTTTCGTTGACTGATAGCAACTGGCGAGATATTAATTACCTTTCAAATAGGTATATATGTATATATTTTTAAGCCTACAAGTACGTAGCCACTTACGGTTATCGGCAAAGACGTCAATTCGCATTTGTCACGCTCCCAGCCAGCAAACCAACGTATTGCCGGCAAAACAAACAAGTGAAATGTGACGAATGCGGAAACTGGATTGCCTGGCAGCCCAAAGAAGTAGCGCTCTTGCATGGAGGCAAAAGTCATAGGTTTTCTAAATTTGGAATCAAATTAGTAAGCTGCAAAGAGGCCACGCTTCATAGCCGCTTACCCCGGTTTCATGTTTACGCGCCCGAAATTGATCGAGAAACCCAAACTCTCTAGCGCTGGCTTTATGTAGTCCTTATCGCCCATTGAAACACCACCGCTGCAGATAACAAAATCAACATGCTTGAATAAGTCTGAGATTTTACTTTTGACGATCTCGAAGCTGAAAGCAGAAAATTTGAAAATTAGTTTCTAAACGCTTTAAGTTTACTTTACGAAGCGCATACTCATCGCTTAGCACCAGTTTTTGAGCGCATTCGAAACCGAAATATACTAGCAGCTCCTCCAGCATAGTTGTGTTTGAGTCGTAAATCTTGCCCATTACTTCAGGTTGTTGTGGCGCTAGCAGCTCGCTGCCTGTTGAGATTATGCCAATTTTCGGTTTGCGTACAGCACCCAAATTTTTTCCCACCGATGCCAGTATGGATTTAATGACCACGGCTGAGTGATCGGCAGATGGAAAGAGTTTGCTGCCTTTGCGAAGGTCGGAGCCAATAGGCCTGTAGGAAGCGGTTTGAAATAAGGACATATTAAAACTATGATTTTTTGAGTACTTTTGACCAGCTTACCGTATGTCCAGATTGGCTTTGGGTTCGACTAAAATCTCGACCAAGTCCTCCTCGCCCGTTTTCTTCTTCTTCAGCAGCTTGGTGTCCTCCACTTGCACCACACAATCGGCATAGTGTGGCAATGGTGCGCCGGTGTTGATCTTGTAGCATTCATCCTCTTGAAAATCGTGCACGATTTCCTGCTTTTATATGCTTTAAATTACTCATGCTATCTACATTGAAAGCAACTATCTCACCTCATCACCCGCCGATATGTAGCCCAGTACTTTCTTTGTGCCTGAAAAGCCTGTCGATTTCATTGCATAACCATCCTTGATGGATGCGCGAAAGGGTGGTATATCTACCGGCGCCACAAATTCATTCAGCAGCTGCGCTATATCGCGCCTTTGTTGCACCGTTTCAAGTATTATCTCGAGAGCCTGCATAACCGAAATCATGGGGTATGGTGAATTTCTGTCGTTATCGTCGCCCTTGCCTGTCTTGTGTGGGCATACATGTCGGGTGGATGCTCCACCATCACCAGCCGCTTGCAACTCGGCATGTACGCGCCGCACCAACGGCAATTCATTGCCTATCAACTGTAGCGCATGGGGCAGCAGCTCGCGAACTACTTCAAAGCATTCGGTCACTGCCTTTTCGCTGCCGGGGAAATTGAGTATTAGTGTGCTGTTTGCTATGCCGCATACACCGCGTGATAAAGCAGCGAATTTGGTCTTTTGGAGTGACGCTTGCGCAATGTATTGTGACAGCTGCGGGCATTCTTTGTCCAATACTACTTTTGTGGCTTCTGGTGTGACATCACGTGGTGCAAAGCCAGTTCCACCGGTAGTAATAATTGCACCAACACTTGGCGTTTTCTGGGCTACAAGTTCACGTAGCTTCGCGATAATCTGTTCGCGTTCGTCCGCTATTATATCTGTAAGGATGTTAGCATTTTGGAATGCATCGCGTATGAGCGATACCAGACGAGGCCCACTACGATCTTTACTGGAGTCCTGGCTGCAAGTGTCGCTTACTACAAGGAGATATACCAAAGAAGTTTTATTGGAAGAACATGTAGCCGTAAAACAAAAAAACTCACTTGTTAAAACTGCGAAAACAATTGCATCCGCCATCTTCACGCTACGATGATTGCGGGTTTAATGCTTTAACAAATAGCAGCAGAGCAACTTATAAATAATTTAATCTATGTAAAAGAAAAATAAATAAAAATAAACACAGAACACGACATCAACAACAATTGTTGAAAATGCGAAAGCAGAGCAGAACAGTTGCAGAGCTTTCAAACAAGTCAAAGATAAGCGAAGCCGCGCTGCCCGCTGCCCACTTGTTGTCATTGGCCTCGAAAGCAGAGAACGGCAGCAGTGTCGTCGTCAGCTAACAACATAAAAAAATGCCGTGATTAACGTAAAAAAGGCAAAACGGTAAAGGTTTTCTCCGGGGAGAGCTAAAATATAATTTCGTTTGTTCTAAAAGGCATTAGGAAATTTAATTTTTAATGCGTGAAAAAAATTTTAAATTTTTAACTTCGAATACAACACTGCTTTTCGTTTCCTCTTTCCACCCTTTGACAATTGACTGCCTGAACGAAAGAATTGAATGTTTAGAAATCAGCTGTGCAATCAGAGAGAAAATTGGCAAATATTTTAGAAAATAAAAATTATTAATTAAACATAAAAGCGTTAAACATGAGCGATCATAGCTCTTATGATAACGTCCCCAAAAGTGAGGTAAGTATTCGTATTTTGCTTGTACTACTTGAATAAAACCAGTATGCTATCCTCAGCAACCACCGCTACTGCTACCTATCACATTGAATTGCAATCCAGCCACCAACCGCGTCAACAACATAACTACCAACGCTCCTGTAGTGGGTGGCGATAAAGAGCTCACGCCAGGGCGTTGCAATTTACAAAATTGGCTCGGTCATACATTCAGAGTTGTGATAACCGATGGACGCGTACTTGTTGGCTTCTTCAATTGCACCGACAAAGACGCTAATGTGGTTCTATCCATGTGCGCAGAATACTTAGAAGAGGGTAAAGATGCACGCATACTTGGTAATGTAATGATACCGGGGAAGCATATTGTTTCAATTGCGGTGGATATGCCCAGAGCGGCAGCACTATCAGATAAACCAAATGCTGCTTCAGCGCCGGATGTGCTATAGTGTGATAAGTTAAAACTGGCATACAAGAAAAACTATGCAATTTTTGTAAGTAGTTTAAGTCACAACTTTTATTTAGTTTAACATTAGCAAAAACAATAAAATAACAAAATCCGACTATGAACTAAGACTTGGTTTGTGTCGTTGCTTTGAGCTTCTCTTCAAGCGGATCAAAGCCCTTTTCCATGCGTTCCTTAAATTGTTCATATGTGCGTTTGCGGTCAAAGTGTTTTACCCATTGCCGTGGGCACGATCCTACGAAGACTTTGCGCAGTTTCTGACAAGCATCCGGCACCTTCTCACCACTTGTCGAGCTGTGTTTGGGTGCATATTCGTCGAGGCACCGCCAATATTCGTCACGCGACGCCCAGCAATGCGCACGCTCTTCTTTGGTGGGAAAACTCATTTGCACAATTTTCCTGTCCTTAACTATAATCTGTATAGAAAATTTTGTGAAATCTTATGAAAAACACTGGGAACCCAAAAAAACGCAATCGGCAGTGACATAACCTAGCAACTGTCAAAGAACAGCTGATCGCAAAATACACGGAAAAAGAAAATTGGGTATATATTTTAGATTATTATAAAATGGTGATAAATCGATATTGCCTTTTATTTTGATATGTAGGAATGAAATCACATTATGAAAATAAAATATTCACCTGCTGTTTCAATTTGAAATAAAATAATTATGTATGTACTTAATCGAAAATAATACGACGTTCTCTGTAAACACAAGATAACTCTAAACTATTTTCTAAACTATAATTGAGTATATGCCTTGATAAAAAGGGACGAAGGGACGGAAGTTAACCCTTGTTGAGACATCGGGCATTTAATGCATGTGATGAGGGTTTTAAAATTTTCAGCTGGCTGCTTTCTTTATCATCTTAGAGGCACTTGCTTCACTTGCACACTACCATGGTCAGGCAGTAAGTGCTTTGCAGTTCCAATACAAGTCTTCTTTAGTGACTTTTCCTGTGGTCGTTTGCTGCACTCATCAAAGTAGCACTTCTCTACATTATGTAAAAACTCGACCAGCATTTTGGTATCCCCGCCATTGGGTCCCACAAAATATTCACACTCGTAGCTGCTCTGCTGTTTCAAATCGCGTACACAGCAGTCAATAAACTCCGCATTTGCCGAGTACCAAGCATTCAAGTGTTGCATCGGTATATTTAATTTCTCACGAAGAATTCCTGTCACCCATGTATCATCAATCCAGAAAAAGGGATTTTTTTGTGCCTCTTGTACTAGCCGCAAAGCTGTCACTGGATTCGTTATATATAGCCAGCCAGAAAGGTAGGCTGGATAAGTGTCTCTTGGCCAATCTTGCTTCGAAACGTACCATTTGTTCACGGTATTACGTACAGGCGGCCTGTCACTGAGCACATAACCGGCTAGATATATAGGCGAAGCAATTAGATTCGGTTGTTGTACCTCAAGCGACTCCAAGTAGCGTCGAAAGTGGAAGACATCATAAATAATGTCATCATCAATTTTTATGATGAATTTAGCACGGCTACATTCGGTGGCGGCCCAGCGTAGTCCCATTACATGCTTGTAGCTCAAATTGCGATAAGCTTCCTGAAAGTTACCCTGCAGAAGGTCACCAAAACGTTCTTGCTCGTCGAATAGCTGCTTTTGTGTGATAAACTTTTCGGTGGGCGGAAGTGCCGCCAGCAAGAAGACGCGCTGCATACCCATTTCAGCCAGCTTACTTTGTGGTATAGCCTGGCGATGGGCAGCGCGCAACTCGTCATGACCTGCATACGATGTGACGATTATAATAGCTAAGGAAAATGAGAAATACCGCTGGTTTATGCTGTATATATGTATAATAAAAAAAATCGAGCTTTCCAGCGACTGCAAAGAACTTACCCAGCAGTTCCTTATCGTACTTGCGACACACATTATTGGGAGTTTCATACTTAAAGCTCGTGAAATTCACTAGCTGACTTAAATCTAAGCCAGACACTTCATTTTTTGGAGTTTCCTGTTCTTGTGAAAGGTCCTTTCCCAGTGGGGGTAGATGTGTTAGGAATTCATCTCTTTTCTCACCCGGGGCAAAGTAATCTATACAAATTATTACCACAATTACAACGGCTACGATTAAAGTTAAAAACTTATACGCAATGCGGCCACGCAAACGCATTTTTTTGCATTTTTTAAAATTGAATTAGGAAAAGATGTATTTTGCGCGAGCAGAAATGTAAACAATTGCAGCTGCTGCGTCCATTTAGAAGCTTTTAGGAATGTAGGAAAAATATCGATGTATCGATGTTTTGTTTGGAAGCGTCAAAAATTTTCCACTCGATGTATAAATTGTCGATGTCTCGATATTTTTTGAAACCTGGCGTCTCTGGTACATTCAACCGTCATTCCAGATTTTCAGTTGTACAAAAAAGAGAAATGACTTTGACATTATCAGAAAAATCCTATGCAAATCGATGCATCGATGTATGCCCTTCTATGCATCGAAAAATATCGATGTACATTTCGATGCATCGAATCAAAGAAAAACATCGATGTATTTTTGCCACTGACTTCACCAAAAGGTCCCACTAGAAAACTCTACTGTGAATGGCAGAATTTGACTTTTTGATGGATTTTGCAGTATTGAGGGATTCTTTACCGGCCGTCTTCACATGCTTGAAAATTTTGCTGGCGTCTCCTGGGAAGCCAAAATTATTCTCTCAAAGTGGCTTTCAACGGCCCGAGAACTAGCAAAAGAATTACAAAACTGGCAGTTTCGAACATCTGAGGTGGGGAAAAAGCTCATAGCGCAAGTATTGTTAATTGTTGTTATTGCATAAACAAGTATTGTAAAGTATTTGTTGTACAATAAAGTTAATTGTACTGAAATTTGGTCATCTTTAGTGTTTATTTAACAATCCAGCGAACCGAATTTTTTGGTAAATCTGTCAAGTATTCAAGGATAATAATAATAATAATGGTATAATTCCACCATGAAAGCCCTAGTTTTTCACAAAAAACATGTTATTAGTAAAATAGTCTAAATTTGTAATGAATTACTTTAACTTAGATAATTGTGTCTTTAACGAAACCTCACTTCATGTTTTTGCACAATTGAGATGGCAGTTTACATAAAAATAGATAAGCGCACTATTTATACATTGAGTTGAAAATTTTCGATGCATCGAGCTAAACATCGATATATTAGATTCATCGATGTTTTTCCGAAATCTCTATTGTCATCTCGATTTGTGCGATAAGTTGACCGCACGTGCATTGCCTTTTCGGGTTTTCAATCGCATTTTGGGGTGCAGTTGTTTGTTTTCATTATAAAATCGTGTTTAATAACAAACAAAACGAGTTATAACTTCTGTGCGCTTTTATTTTTGTTTCGCTAAAAAAAGAAGTTGAGAAGTGAGGTGCGCGAAAGTCAAGTGTGTTGCAATGGGAAAAAATAATAGGAAAAAAAATAAATCGGGTAGCAGCAATAAGAATCAGCAACCAGCCAATGACGCTGCCCACGCACCAACCCAGTCATCATCTAAACAAGTGCAACAGCAACAACAAACAACCTTCAAGCGGCCCACACTGACGCTGCAGAAACGCAATGAGCTTAGTTCCCTAATCAGTGCACTGCTCGAAATCGGTTTCCGACAGCCCGCAAACCCTAAAGAAGAATGGGATCAGTATTTAGAGATACAAGCGCTGTTGCACCGTGCGCAAATACTCGAAGCACCGCTGCGTCGCCCCACTTCCAATCCAAGTGTAGAGGCGCGGGTGGCCAACATCGAAAACTTCTATCGCTGGGCAGCAAAAAATGGCCTGCGTTACGAAGGTGTGCGTATAACACAATTTCAAGGCTACGAATTGGGCTTGGAAGCAACGCGTGACATAGCCGACGATGAGTTGCTTTTCTCTATACCACGCAAGCTGATACTCTCCGAAGAGAATTTGGACTTGGAAAATAGTCCAGCACAATTTGGTTCGATGTCCAATTTGAAGCTGTCGTATGTGTTAATGCTTGAAGCATTAAAGCCTGATAGTTTTTGGAAACCCTACATCGATTTGCTGCCGGAGAAGTATAACACAGTCCTATACTTTAATGTTAAAGAAATGGAAATGTTACGCGGCTCGAATGCATTACCGGCGGCTTTGCGTCAATGTAAAGCGATTGCGCGTCAATATGCGTTTCTGTACAATTGCACCGTGCAAGCGCCACGTGCAGATAAATTCAATCCGATGGGACAGGCGTTCAAGGAGCAGTTCAGCTATGAGTTGTATCGGTGAGTAGGAAGTTATTTGTACCGTTCGCAAATTGGGTGGGATGTAGCACATTTGTAGAAAGAATCGGCCTGGAATTAAACTGGACTGCCAGTACTTGTCCAGAGTTGAAGTTGAGCGATATTTGGAGGACACCAATACCCGTATATCCTACGTTTGAGTTTAAAGAAAACGCTCGAAATTTGACATTTTTTATTAAAAGAATACTTTTTTTTATTTATAATTGATATCAATGTATCATTTTATTTGGATTTAGGAAAAGGTATATCTAGTTAAATATATAATACACATTCTGTAAAACCGCTTATGTATAGAATTTAATTTTTTCGCTTAAGGATACTTTATTTTTTTATTTGTTTTAAAATTTTCATCAAAGCCAAAAAGTTTTGTGTAGCTAGCAAATATATATACATCAATAATAACCATTCTTATTATAAATAAAAGAAAAAAATAAATAAAATAAAACATGATAAAATTAAGTTAATTTAAAAAAAAAAACAAGTAAACCTAAAGAAAAAATATAAAATAAAATAGTAACGAACAAGGCACATTAAACAGGATGGAGCAGCAGGGCAGCTGATTTGAGTGTTTTCTAATTATTTGGTCTCTAAACTGTCAGATATTGTTAATTTTTTTGTAAAAATATTTTAATTGGCAAAATGTACTTGCATGTGAATGTTCAAACAAAGCGATGCCTTTAGAACGAGCATAAACGCTCATTATTGGGCCCTGCAAAGAATGTATTAATGCTTCTGGAATGAAACAAATTTACAAAGAAAACGTCGAACCAATTTTTAATTTTATTTTAAAAAGGTTACGTTCTCTTTGCCCTCTACGCACAAATACTAAGAAGAGGACAAAGAAAAGGCAACATTTTTTGTAGAAACGAAAACCCCATTAGATATCAGAAGGAACAACAAAATATAGGTAAATGTGGTTTTCGCTCTAATGTTACTACCAAATGCCTTGATAATGAATTGAATACAAAAGCAATAAAAAATATAGTACCAAAAATTATAAATAATTTTTCGGCAAATTTAGTTTAAATTATTATATATAATTTTGCTTCCAAAAATTTTGAATTGAAAATAAAATGTTATGATTTTATGTTTAAAAATGTTAAAATGTTGTTAAGGGTTACTTAATCTTGAAATACATATTTTCTGCAAAAAATTATTTTATATTTTTCTAATTAAATAAAATCTTTGCCGCAAACCGAATATTTAATAGAAAATTTGATTTCTAAACAATGTTAAATCCTTATAATACATTTCTCGTTCAAAGTTTCGCAATATTATTTTTTTTCAGTGTATATAAAACGTCTCTCGGTTTTCTTTTTAACTTTCTTAAGTCCGCAAACTCTAATTATGGGTTTGTCAGTGCGTTCAATAATTCCATTTCGTTTTTGCCGACAATTCGCTTTTACTTCCTTTATAGATTATTGTCATTAAAAACATTACTTGTTTTATTCTTAAGGTTTGGTATTGGTAAAATTTATTTTACTTATTTTTTTTTGTAAGATATTCTCTCAAAATTTTTGTGTAATTTTGCATGTAGCTATGCTTTAAATTTTTTTTTTTTACTTTTTTCTTTACACATATATATTTCTTGTAACTTTTTTTTGTATTTTAATTCAAATTTTTATTTTGTTTCCAAAAATGTTTAAAAATTATTTTTCGCTTCCGTTGTGTTGTCCAAAAACCCGCTTTTTGTTGTAATACTTAAATTTCGAACTCTTACGCTCTAAATTTAGTAAAAATTGCTCTACTCTTAAATGTGTAAATTTACGAAATATTGTTTTCTGCCTACTTTTAATTTTACTTTTTTTTTGTGGTTTCTTCTAAGGGTTAATACTTCGATATCTAATTTTATGGAATTCTCGTATTTTACACATATTCCTTTTTTATTACAGTTATACTCAATTTTCCATTTTGTTTTTTTTTTTTATGTTTGGCAACATTTTTTGTTTCTCGTATTTTTTTTTAATTTCTCAATCGTTTTTAAAATCTCTAAAACTTACCCAAAACTTATGCTACAATAAACCTCACTTCAACTCAACAGATACAACCCTGCTACCGCCCTTTAGTAGGATTTTCGCAACGCATCGAACAAATACTCTTGCACTTCCGGTGAATTTGGATCCATTGTGTTCAGCTTATTCGTGGAGCTGTTGTGCACGCTCTGCAGCGACAGCGCCAGCGATGTGGTAGAGCCGGTAGCGCTACCAATACCGCCACTGTTGCCCAGACTGCCGCGCGTCGCTCCGCGCATCATTTTGCTACGCCTGCCTGCGTCACCTCGACCGCAACTCAATTCCTCCACTTCCAAGCCGCCGCCGCCGCTGCTGCCACCTGCGCTGCAGTGTCGCGGAAATAGTAATGAACTCTGTCGCTGCAGCTGGTGCACCGGTGACACCGACACTGTAGAGATGCCTCCCACTAACTCTTCCATGTTGCGCAGCGAGGAGCGGCGCGACGCATTCGCCACAGTCGGCAGCTTGCTCTTCATCGCGTTGTAAGTCTTAGTGTAGCTGGTCTTCCGCTGACGGCGTTGCTTCCAGCGGCACACCACAAATACCACCAAAAAAGTGGCCAATGATGTGAGCACTATGGCGGCGCTGGCCACAATGGCGGAGCGTATGCCCGCCGGCATGTTGGCGTAGATGCTGCTATGACCACCAGCGGCGGTGGCGCCGGCAGTGGAGACGGCAGCTGCGGCGGGGCTGCGCTTGAATCCATGGCCAGAGAGTTCGAGATCGAGCAAATCATGCGCACGCGCCACTTGGTTTTCGATGGCTTCGACGGTGTCGATGGTGCTGCTGGCGCTGTTGAACGTTTTTTGTTGCGCGGCGATCAACTCTTGTTGCTGTGGCGGCTCAGCGTTCGTGTCTGTATTCGTTTCGTTGTCTAGCAGAAAATTGTTGTCGTCGAGCTCGGCAGAGGTACTCTCGAGTAGCATTTGGGGTGGGCGCACAAAGAAAGGATTGCGTTTAATAGATGCGTCGTTGCGTGTAGTGCTGGCGAGCGAAGCCAGCGCAAGCGTTTTCCAGGAGGGGAAGAAACCAACCGATTTATCTGTGCGTTGCGTCTGTTGGTAGGCGGAACCTGTGAGAAGAAAAAAGTAAAAGCAAAATGTTGTAACGGTATAGAAGCGTCTGGCGTGCGCGCGCACTTACATGATTTGTGGCAAGCTGCTGAGCCGGGCTGTGGCCGCCGCAAGTTGAGTGCGCGCATAGGCGCGTTCATTGCTGCCGCACTATTATTCGTCGTTCTGCGTCTACTTGCTACTTCTCGCTCGCTACAACTTCAACTCAGCAGTTCACCACAAATCGTGTTCGGCGTGCTGCTGATTTATTGGCGCTTGTGTCGTCTATCCCCCGCGCTACTACTTTGATAGCGCGTACCACCGCGGTATTGGCGCCGGCGGCGGTCTAACCGATTGCGTTCTACCGCACCTTTGGCGCCTGAGTTGTCCTTGTAGATCTCATCGGTCGGCTCTATGTCGATGATGGAGGTGAAGTAGCTGGCGCCTTGTGAGTCTGTCTTGATGTCGTCGGGCTTAACGCTCTTCAGGTCGATCAGATTGAAATGGGGAAAATTCTCAAATGCTGTAACAATGTCCATATTGTCGTGAAGAACGACCTTCTGGCCGGGAAAAAATCTCGAGCGGTTCTGCACTACAGTCGCCAGATGCAGTTGGCTAGAGCCGCGTTTGCGGTGCTCAATCAGCTCCTCGAGCGTCATGTTGCGCTGTTCGAGCACCTTGAAAAGTCGATTGCCGGAACGTCGATCTTCGATTAGCTCCAGTAGATCGGTGCGGTCATCTACACCGTCGAAGTCAGGCACGGTATCCTGGTAGGAGAACGTGTCGCCAGCGATGGCTGGCTTAACGTGATCGATGCGCGGCGTAATGCTCTCGACGGTGGTGGTTGGTTTTCCACGTCTCTTACCGCTGGCGGTCTCGCCGCCCAAGAAATTTTCGAGCCCATCGCTGTCAGGACTAGTTGGCAATGTGTGCGCGCGCGTATCATCCGAGTCGATGGAGTTCGTTTTGAAATTCAACTGCGCACGTAGTGCGGGTTTTGCGCTTGCCGTCGTTGGGGTTGCGCTCGCGGCGGAAGTTGTCAAAATGCTAGGCGTTGTTGTTGCGCGACGCACTGTACTTCGTGTGGATACTGGCGAAGACGTAGTACTTGTGGTTGTTGTAGTCAATGGTGTAGTTTCCGCGTGCAGGTCGTAACGTTCCTCATAGTCGAACTTCGCCGTGGATTGCACATTGCTCTCTTCCTCATCGCGCAAGTACTCTTCCTCCTGCTGCTCCTCGGTGTCTACTTCCGCCGCCGTTGGTTCATTCAATGTCGGCTCGGCCGCTGCTGTCAGCTCGTGTTCTTCCCCTTCTTCGTCGCCTACGGCTGACGGCTCTCTATTGTACCTGTTGTTGACTATGGTGGTGGTCAGCAGTTTTTCCTCTGAGTTGGCAACTTCCTTTGCCTCTGGCTCCGCACTCGAAGGCGCTGAAGGCATGGCGTTCTTCAGCAGGAAAGGTGGCTTCAGCGTCGAGCGCTGCAGGAAATTCTTTTTGTAGATTGGCAGCCGCGTTGTAGTGGTTGTTGTTGTAGTCGTAGTGCTGCTGGTCGCTGTCGGCACACCTGCGCGTCGTGTTGTGCTGCCGTACTGCGAAGTTGTGCCACGTGAGGAGCTACCAAAATATTTCAGACGCTGCAAGGCAGGCAACTTCAATTTGCTGCGCTGCTGTGTGTCCTCGATGTCCTCCGCTGGCACCTCAGTGGTTGCGCGCACCTCAGCGCCCGTATCGTCATCCGTGTATAAAGGCTTCGTCGATCCTGAGCCGCCGGTCGCACCATTTGCAATGCTTAGATATGGTATGCGACGTAACGGCTTCACTGGCCTACTATCCACTACTTTAGTTGGCGTGGGTGATGGCGCGGCGGCTGTGCTCTGCAGCACCTGTAGCGCATTCTGCTTACCCTTCAACAAATCGTCCAGCGACAAATTCTTTTGCTGCAGTATCTCACTCAGACTCAAGCCTCCCGCGTTCTTCAGTATGTGCTTCAAATCTACGGTCGTTTTACCGATAGTTTGCGTTGCGTCTGCGGCCGCTGGCAATTCAGACTCCTTTTTCGCTTGTGAGTACGGCCGCCGGTAAGATTTATCGCGCACGCTCACATTCGGCGTGTGCTCCTGTCGCTGCTTGTCGCGCAACTCGTATAGCTTCTGCTCCTTCTCGAGCGCGGCAAGTGGTTCGCGTATGGTCGGCTGTTTGCGCTTACGCGCCGCCAAACGTATGTCATCACGCGACTGGACTTGGCTGGGCTTCGCTGTGTTGTCGTCGTCTACTCGACCACGCCAATACTGCTGCTGTGCACTCTCATCGCTGCTGCTTGTGGGCGGACGTCGCGTTCGTGTGCGCGCGCTACTGGCCGCTTGGCGTCGACGCGATAATGCTGAGTGGTCGCTTGAGGTGTCCGTGTAGTAACTGGGCTTGTTGGATGCTCCTTCATCACCGCCGCCGACAACGAGCGAAGCACCAGTGCGGATCATCTGCAAGTGGAGAGAGAAAAAAGAGTTCAAATGTAGGTAAACGATTGGAGAGAAGAAGAAGAAGTAGGCCTATGTAACTTTGAAGGACACAGATTCAATTACATAAGTAACCTTATTTCTTATTTTTATCGTTTTTATTAGCTATATCGATGCCGTGATAGTCGCCAATGTTTTCATTATAATTAATATTGCACCGATATCGATATTGATATCGTTATCAGGAATGTTATCGCTGACGAAAATGTCAACGGTATGGCAATTAGCAATATAATTGTTATCGATAATTTTATCGTTATAGCGTTATTGAAAGTGTATATATGTATATATTTGTAGCTGTCGATATATATACAGCAATCGTTTCTTTACGGGAATTATTTTTTCACATGTAATTGAATTTTATTAATTGCTTGTCAGAAATTTTATCGTAATTTATATTATTTTTCCATTATTGCTAATATCGGTTATTTGTATATGAAAAATTATATATATTATATATTATTTATATATTATATACAGCAATCGTTTCTCTACGGGAATGATTTTTTCACATGTAATTGAATTTTATAAATTGCTATCGATTTTTAACCATAAATTTTGTTTCAATGTTATCGATTATTATAACTTTACCTATTTAAATAACTTCTCGATTTTAATAGCGTTATCGATATTGAAATAGTTAACTTTATACATGTCTTCATCTTTATAGGTTTTATTTTTGCTGTCAGAAATTTTATCGTAATTTATATTATTTTTCCATTATTGCTAATATCGATTATTTGTATATGAAAAATTGCCTTTAATTTCCCATCCAATAGCATTCGACATCATTATTTTTTAAATTTCCATTTCAGCAGACGCAAACGCACAAAAGCCTTTGCTTCGGTTTAATTAAGCTGCCTTTAGCTTCTCAAGACACTTACTTTATGCAATTATTTATCATTCATGCGAATAAAATCCCTCCAGTCAATACGAAACAATCTTCCTCTATCTCCCCTGCTGCTCAAATCTGTTCCATCATTTTCCATTCACTGCTCACTCAATCAGCTTTTGTTCCTCTCTACTACATAGCATCTTTGTGTAAGCAGATAGATATCTGTAACGCAACTACGAGTAACTACTTATCCGCTGCCTTTCTTCAACCTCGCCCCACTCGCTTGTGCGTAGACGTGTGAATATGAAATGCATTTAACTATTTGTTGATTGATTGAGTCGCTATGTATGTATGTATGTGTGTAGTATGTACATCACAACCCGCCTCTGCGCACTCACCCACTCAGCCACTACTTTTTCACTCACTCTACTCACTCTTAACTCCTCACTGCTTCACTAGCTTTGCAGCGCGCTGTTTGGTAGCGAATTGATTGCGGAAGTATTGCAGCAGCATACTACATATACTATATGTGTAACAAATTAAGTATTTCATCCTACATTGTTTGCAAGTAAAACAGAGGTGATGTTCGGGTTCTACCCCCACTCTCTGGAGCACAATTGCATCTCGCCCCCACACGGTGAGTGCATCCCTGTTGGTAAGTGATCTGTTAGCATACTCCCACATGTTTCGACTATACACTTCATACCTATAAATATATTTGTAGGTATGTGTGTAAATATGTATTTATAGAATATAGAAAATACATTTCCTCGATTTCCCTCAGGCATTTGCCGTCATTTTTCGTTGTATCTCGACTTAGTTTATTGTTTACTTGTACTGTTTGTTGCTCAGTACTCGAATTTGTTACTATTTATTTTTGTAATCTTTCCACTTAGTAACGGTACACTACTCACCAATACACTTAAGCATTATTTCCATTTCACTTAAGTGGAGACTAAAGCCTTTGGCCGTTCGCTTTAATAGAAATTTGCTTCTGAATGTGGGCTGCGAGGGTGTGAGCTCTGACGAGAAGTGCTCACTTGCTCGCTAGTTAGCTAGGTGAATTGGACCTTGGGGATGGCTGGTTGTTAATGGTTATTTGACCGGCAAAAATCATAATTCAAATTGCTTGCAAAAAGCGATTTTCATATTAAATTTATTGATTGCTGGGGTAGAGAGATAATTGCGTACAAGGAGAGGCATGCTATGCTGCTGGCTTTCGTAGTAGTAGACTTTGAGGCAAGTGAGCTTGAGGGTAATTTGCCTCGAAAATTGGTAAATACTAAAATGTATTAAAAAAGCCTTATTCGTTAGGCAAATTGTATTTTTATTTAGAATATTGCTTTTTTTTAACCTTTTTGTTGTTTACGTTTTGTTATATATTGTATATTGTTGAAATTTCTATTTTTTAATTTACTATTACTTAATTTTTTTTTCAATTTTACAAATTCATAATCTCTTTTTATTTCAATATTTTAGATACTTAAAATTTTTCATAATTACATTTTAATGTTTTCCTAATCTTACTGCCGGTTTCAAGAAAGCAATTTAAGTGAAAAATTATTTTTTATAGATAGGTTTAAAGGCAAAAATTAACAATATAATTAAAAAATTAAATTAAAAATTTTAATTCAAAAAATGTATGAACTGATTCCGTTTTAAAATTTTTAGTAATTTTGTTTATATTCTGAAATAGTTTAATCCAGAAAAAGTCTTGAATAAGGTTGTGACTTCTTAATTGAAGTTTATTATGTTTTTTAAACATGTATCAAACTAAAATTGTGTGTAGAGTTGCCACTTTTCAAATTAAATTTTTTATGATGTTGCTTTTAATACGAACATTAAATTAAAATTGTTCAAATATCTTACCTACCATTTATAATTTTTCGGGTTTTTTGTTATAATTTCTTATCTTTTTTTAATTTTTGAAAATATTTGATAAGAAAATTAAAATTTTTTCTTCAAAATATTTAATATTGTCATATTTACTGTCCCTAACATATCGATTGGCATTGTATCGATATTTTTGCAATTATTTATCGATATTTATTAAATATTGCTATTGTTATTTTCCCCATGTTGTTATCGATATATGTTTCTACTGATATTGCTTTCTATAGTTTTATCGATTTTATTGATGCTGATTTTTCCCACATTGTTATCGATCTACGCATGTCCTAATGTCGGGTCGAAAAACACAAAATGCTTGATACGAAAATTGTATAGGGTGCTACGGGTGCTATTTTAATCCCTTATTTTTGAAAAGAAATCCTGATTATCTGCGACATAATCTTCAGTCTGCGGAATGATGTTGAGAAGTTTAAAATAAGAGTGGGAATACCAATTTTTTTAAATTTTTACGACTTGTGTACCTATCATAAAATCATAAAAAAATAAATTGATCAAAATAAAAGTAAGTTACATCAATGTTGGAATAAACTAAAAAAATTAAGTATTAAAATATTGATCTTACTTACTTTTAATTTTCCCAATTTTTTTTATGATGTTATGATAGGAAACAAGTTCCGGATTCGGTGTACAAAAGTCGTTGTACAAATTTGAAAAATTGACATTCCCACTCTTATTTTCAATTTTTGACGCTCATTCCGCAGAATGAAGAAATTGTCGGGAGCACCAGGATTTCTTTTCAAGAATAAAAGATTAAATACCTATACATCAGTTATTTTGTGTTTTTCGACCCGCCCTAATGTACATACATATCTATGATACTGTCATAGTATTTTTTTTACCCGCATTGATATCGATATCACTATGGGTATCCTCATAAAAAACTTATCGATATTTGTACGGCGGCATCATTGGTTTTGTTATGAAATTTTTTGTTATTTTTATGAAATTTTTTCTGTGCACTTTTGCCTTTATTTAGCGCGCATAATGCGTACACTTCATTGAAACAAATTTTAATTAAAAAACTAAAAAAAAACAACGAAGAACAGCAACATGGCATTGATTGATGAGCTAGCACGCCAAAGCTAGTATTCTGATTGACCAACGCATGCTGATATGCTTATAAAAATTACTCATATGCATACATACTTTTACTTTTTTAGATTGCACTGCCAAGTACCGCAAAAGTCATAGACTGACATCAATCACATTGCGAATTCGCACTAAACTTTTTACTTAGTCCCACACATACGCACACACACACAAATCGTCGGCGCCAGCTCGACCAAACCAGCATTCGCGCTTTAAGAAAGCGATCCTTAAAATAAAAGAGTTCATTTGATTTTTTTTTTTAAATTCAGCGTACTAAATCTCCAGCATACTCTCTGAAAATGAACTGTAAAATCACAACTTCAAATTCGGCGAACCGTAAATGCCATCGACACTCAAAATGTCAACAGCGCACTTTTATACAAATACAAATAAAATAGTCCTCTTAGTAGAGTCACAAGCCCATATTTGATTTGTTGCTTAACGGTATTTACATATATTCAATGGTAAACGAAATTGAATTTCGGCGAATGTGAAAGCAAGCAAAGTGCTGACAACCCTGTAAAAGAGGGGAGGAGCGAAAGATTGACTAAAACCGTATTTTTTGCAGAATTGATTTTTCCACTGAAAAAAAAAAATATATATACATACATACATATATGTATGTGTGTAGTTACAATCGTCTATTTTAGTACATTTATCAACCGTTAGTTAACCTCGCCTATCAGCACAGCGTTGCAATTTATTTTGACAGCTCAGTTTTCAATGCATTCCCACTAGAGGTTTACGCCGACAGGCTTTGCGGCGGCGGCGTGTTCAACTTCAAAAAGAATCGGCGGCGGCGGCGACGCCGGCGCGTCTGGAAACGCCGGCGCTACTGCCCATAAGGTAGAGTCCAAAGAGCCATGAGGCTTCTAATCTCATCATGCCATCAGATTATAATTCTATTTAATTCAGTCATTGAATTCAAATGTTGAGTGACTTTTGCTGATGGATGGGCGAACAGAAGAAAGTCTATATAGTATATACATTAGGTTTCCCATTGAAAATGATTTTTTTTGAAAATTTAAAGACGTACGGTCTAATTTGATTCGTTTTTATGAGAAATATTATTGCCTATTTTTATAGATTTTTTAAAGGCCATTTAGAGGTCGCGGCCTGTCGATTTAGGTCAGAAAATACGATTTTCTAGATTCATGAGTTTTTGAGAGACTATTTTTGCTTGAATTTCAATGAATTTTTTAAATTTTGACCATCGATAATTTCCACAATTTGAAAATATGTAGTACTAAGGTACAAAAAAACGATTTTCGATGGGCACCCTAATATACATACATCTCTATGTACTCTAAAAATGCGTATGTACTATTTCAATTTAAAGAAATAAAAAAATTTAAAGGTTAAGTTATTGGGGCAATTTATGTCGCTATCAATAAAGTTTTGCAATAAGTTTTCAACCGTTATGTTAAATTACGGAGTTCTTACGATTTTTTGCGGGTTATATATTGAAAATAAGGTTGGCTTACTTTTTTCAAAAAGTTTAACCCATCAACTCCCACCACAACGGGCCTTTTTGACCCACTGTTTGAAAAATGGCTCATAAATAGTTAAATTTCCAATAATATATTAAGTGTCAAATTTTTCTAAGGAGAACAGAATGTAATGCAAAATAATAGTAGATAATTTTTACCAAAAAGGGGGACTTCAACTCTGTGTAGAAAATATTGCGATGCGCGGGAGCAAAACCTTCCTGGGGTTTGACCACTACTTAGGAAAAAAACTTTTCTACCCTATTCGACCCTAATTTAACTGTAATAAACGCTGTCGATCGAAAAACATGTTACCTATATATTTTTCTGAGTTACGCTTTTTTTTTAAATGTTCAGTGGCCCAAATTATGCCAAAAAAACTTCTTTTAAAAATGTAATTTTCATTTCGTAAAATAGTGCTTTTATACGAGTAGTATTTAGTTCCTTCAAACGATGTATTTCAATGTGCATACAACATGAAAATTTTGTACAAAATTCCCTAGGCGCCGAACGCCGCCGCCGCCGCCGCCGCGCCGATATTTTCGTAACTCGGCGGCGGCGCGTGAGAAATGACAAAAAACGGCGGCGGCGGCGGCGTGGCCCGGCGGCGTATACCTCTAATTCCCACAATTGATTGAGTGACGTTATTGAGAGAATATGCGTTGTGAATTGAGTGCATTTGTCGTCTGTCAGTGAATTTCTTCCTGTTTGCCTGCGGCGTGCTGAACGATAAAAAAATATATATGTACATATGCGGTTTTAACTGATTTGGTAAAAAAAAAAATTGTTTACTAAAAAAGTCTGAGTATTTAATTTTTTTTAGAATTATTTTCCGTGGGCCAAGGTTAAAAATTCAATGCTATTGGGTTTGGAGCTTTTTGGCCGGTTATATTGAATAAAACAAGTGTTTGCTTCTTCTCCTACGCGTTTCGACGCATATTCGCGTCTTCTTCAGGGAGTCTATATATTTATAAATACGAAAAACATAATAATAACGAATAATTATTACAAGGAGCAAATAAGACAATACAAAATAATTTAACACTAATTACACTTACTTTAATATTAAGCAATAAAATTATCACAACATAAATTAAACATATTTAAAACATTAAGACACGTTAAACAACACTGCACATCCTTCATCGTCAAACCTCAGACATTGTGTGTAATTGCAGTCGCATATGCACAGTTTATATTATCTACGTCTTCTTTGAAGTTCATTGCTTCAGTTATTTTTTGTTGTATGCGCAACCCTTCTAATGTCATCCTTCTTCTCGTTCTGTTCTCCACGTCCAAAACCTTTGCATTGTCAAAATCAGCTGTATGTTTGTTTTCCGTCAGGTGTTGCGCTAATGCTGTGGTACTCTTGTTGTGTTTGGCGTCTAGCTTATGCGTCGAAACGCGTAGGAGAAGAAGCAAACACTTGTTTTATTCAATATAACCGGCCAAAAAGCTCCAAACCCAATAGCATTGAATTTTTTTTCATTTTAATTTTATTTTATTTGTTTTTACTTTTTAATTTTTAATTGAAACTTTTTTTTTAATTTTTTTTGATTTGTATAGAAAAAGATTTTTCACGAACTGTGTTTCAAGTCATACTTTTTATGAAGTTTTTCAAACAAATAAATTTAGAGCAAAATATTCATGTTTTTTTTTGTTTTTAAATTTCTGTAAGCAAACAAACCATTTTTCCTAATTTAGTCTTTTACACAGAATAAAGAAATACATATTTAAAAAAAAATAAATTTAAGTTTTTTGTTTCCTTTTTACACGATTATTCTAACTATAACCAAATAGCTTTTTACTTTTTTGTATTTTTTATAAAAGCAAAGTTTTTTTTTTACAGATTTTCTATGATTTGTTTTTTTTTAGCATATGAAATTTTAAAAATGTTTTTTTTTTTCAGACAAAAAATTTCAAGAGTTTTGGTTGTAACGAGCTTTTGTTAAGATAATTTATTGTTAGTAATTTTGACGATTTGTTTTTACACCGGAATTATTTTATTTTTTATCAAAAAAAAAAGCCAAGCAATATTTTTTTAGATTTTCAATGAACATAGTTTTACTGCGTAAATTTAAATTTATTTATTTACTGTAACTACATAAAAAATCTTAAACCTCCATACAAATTTTATTATTTTTAGCAAAATTTTCTTTCGAATTCGCGACAGCAATTTAAGTGGGAAATGATTTATTTATTTATTTTTTTTTTTTGAAATTTAACATGAGAACTGACAGAAGCGAAAATCAATTTTCACTTAAATTGCTGGTGAAATCTGCAGTTTAACTTTCTCACAAGTTTTCTTGTATTTTGTTATTTAGTTTTTTAAGTATACATTTTTTTATTTTAAGTTATTATTAAAAATATTTGATTTCTTAAACCAATAAGAATTTCGCAGGTTTTTCTTATTATTTTCCATAATATTTTTTTTAACAGAAGACATTTTTTTTACTGAACTCTGCTCAGGAAAATATCATTTTTAACCTTTACAAGTTCGTACTATTTACTGAAATGTTTTATTTGAGCTCCTTTAAGTTTTAATGTTTCCCAGGACATAAGTTTTTGTCATACTATATGTATACTATTTTTTCCTACTGGGAAAACATAATTGTAAAAATTGTAGAGAAACCTCGAAACCAATTCAAAAAAATAATAATTTAGTTTTGAGAAAAAGTTTTAAATGGTTCACAAAATTTAAAACGAAATTAAAAATAAAAAAAATTGCAAAATTCGAGCAAAATTTTAAATTTGTGTAATTCTCTAGAAATAATAAAAAAAATTCAGAAAATTTCAAACAAATCCACTCGCTTTGCCACATTATTTCTTTTATGCTAAACTTAAAATAAAATCCGCTGAGTGACACTTCAATTTGCTTAAAGAAAAGAAAAAATAAGAATGCATCCATGCACTTCCACACACACACGCTCAAATTTCACAAAAAGGAATTGCAAATTTGTAAATGCTTACGCCTAAAATGCCACTACGCTTGGTACATTTCAAATGCACAGCTGACAGATTTTATCGAAATGTCAACTGTGAGTTATATGTGTGACAGTGTAAGCGAGTGCAAAGCTGAGCGGAATGCACAAGCAGCGAAAAGAATAGAAGCAGAAGAAGAATTTAGTCGAGCTGAGTGTGAGTGGCGCTGAGCTTTGCTGCGCTGAAAGTGAATGTGCAGCCAAGTGACAAAGTACATGAATAGTATTTTAGTAGCAGCTTTCAGAGGCAGCTGCTGCATTTTAATGCAATTTTTTTGTGCTATCTTTTGTTATCTAGTCCTCTTTATGCTACCACTTTTCCTCCCATTTGCAAATTCAACTAAAATAATGCATTGCTAAGCGCTTTTACTTTTGCTGCTTGAGGATAAGCGCGTAGCTGTTAAACAAATGTTTTCGAAAAGCGTGGAGAAAAGTAAAAAAAAAAAACCTGTAAAAAACACGAAAACTATCCATGTCTACCACCGAAAAAAGTGCGCACAGCAAATTTTTTCTTGCTCTCAATGCAACGTTGCAACATCACCGCAACAGTTGCCGTGCAGTCGGCCGTTGCCATTGAAGCGTAGCAGGCATAAAAAATACGCCAACAAGTGTGGCCCAAAGCCATCAAATCAATCACCTGTGACCCGCTTAGAGCCGCGTGGAGCGAGCGCGAGCAGGCCCGAAGCTGAGGCGGTTGCCAGCCATAGTGCGCCTTGGGCTAGTAACGGCAAAAATATCATGCATGTATGCGTGTCAAATATTTCGCACGGCAAGGCATGCCATGGCTTTGCCGCCATTTTTTCTTATCTCATCCTTTTTCGCTTCCTTTATTTTTTGTTATTTTTTCGCACTGCTGACATGACACCTGCACTTGTTTGCCCCATATTTGCATACCCCTTGTTTTGTTATTGTTTTCGTCGCCATCTCACCTCTCACGCTGCATTGTTTTGCATTCAAATATACGCTTTTATGTCGCTGCAACTTTTGCAGTTGTTTCTCATTTTTTACAGATTTTCTGTTTTTTTTATTTATTTTTTTTTAATTTTTCCATTTGCATTTTCATGTCCATTGTGTGCGAGCTGTGCCTTCATTTTTTGCATTTTGATTGTTCCCATTTGCATATTGAGCGCTCTTCTTGTATTGGCAGGGGAGTGGCAATGGAGGTGGTTGCTTTCACCGCACATTGGAGTGAAGTAGTTGCTGCTTGAAACTTTGTCCGCGTTGATGTATTACTTGTGTTGCGCTAAATATTTTGCGATTGATTAGTTTTTGTTGACACCATTGTGACAAACGTTCGTAGGAAAGTAGGAAGAGAAATATTTCAATTTATTTGATGAACTCAATGGGAATGAATAAATTTTCGATAAAGCACTTTAGCGATTCCCGAGGGGAAAACGATTTCACTACTGACAAAAGCTCGCCAGCTTCCACTTTTATTAGGCAAAAAAGCTTTACGAGTTCTTTACTTAATGAAAGGTTGAGTCGTTGTTATGAAGAACCATGCAGCTACATTTTTTATAGAGCTGAAATGGGAGCCACTGCGTGAAAGCTTTCACTACGTTTACGCAACAACTTGACAGCATTTTATTAATGGAGAGGTTGAGTCCTTAATTCCACAAAGTCACGAAATGACTTTTTTAAAAAAAGCTTACATGAAAGTTATAGCATGCTTTCATAAAATTTGGGAAAGCTCTCACTTGTTTTATACAAAAAAAGCTTAAGAAACTTTTATAATTTTTCTGAGACGTTATTGGCTGGATAGAACCTTTTTTTGTGAGAGCGTTTCAAAACTTAGCAAGCGTCTATATCAAATGGTCAATCATGAAAGCTTGCAAATGTTGTGAAAGCTCCCGCAACATTTCGGCAAAAAGCCGTTAAGTTGAGGTGTCGGTTGTAGTTAATTCAAAAGCACGCTGTTAAATGGTACTTCCTGGCTAAAAGATGAAAGCTGTAAGAAAGCTTACGTAAATCGTGTAAAATTCTCAGATCTTATCAACAAAATAGTCTTAAAGGGGCGAAGGGGGTTAAAATACATATACATATTTAGTTCCATTGCAAGGTAACTGCACTCTAAAGAGATACTCCCTAGCAAGCTGACTGAAGCTGTAGAAGGCTAAAAGCATAAACAGACGGCAGCGTTGATCCGGATCAACTCGGGAATTAACTGCAGTTGATCCGAATTAAGTCCGAGTTAATCCGGATCAACGCATGCCGTCTGTTCAAGCTTTAAGGTAAGTCGCGTAAAAGTCCTATATCTTTTGCCCAAAAAAAAGGTCAAATGGTCGACAAATGAAAACTCGAATGGGGAAGAATCCGCTGGTAGTGATATTTTGTATAGACCCTGAAAACCCAGTTATAAATCCTTTGATAAAACAAATTATAAAATGGTTTACGAACAAGATTCATTAAATCGACAGAGTTGTGACAGCTGCGAGAAAAACCAGGTGCCGTTGGACTTGCTTTATTATCTATTTTTTTTTCTACTAAGAACTGAGCTAAACTTCCTGAAGTAGAAGAAAATTTTCTTTTATAAATTTTCTAATCCTGCCTTTCGTCCCTTTCCAATTCGCTCCTACCAATTCAGCTATGCAGTCATTAACCCCTTTTATACACGCCTCAATAGCGACATTAATTTGGGTCAGCGTTTCATTATTCAAGTTACAGCTTTGCAAAGATTTTCTCTAGACAATGCACTGCACTGCTAACTATTCACCTCTCAGCTATTCTTCCTGCTTTCTTGTGCATTATCATCGTGCATACCTACTACAAATTTATCATGCTGTTTTCTTCTTTTCCAGGCACTGCTTGCGATTGTCTAACCGACCGCCTGCAGCTGGCTTGCCTTGCCTTTTGTTGGTCGGCCGTTTGGCTCATATGCTTGCGGCCAGCCGCCTGTGCTTTTGGCATCTTTACATATCAAACTTTCGGAGCAACAACGGCGAAGGAGTAACCAAACATGAGAATGAACAACGCGCAGAATAAAAGAAATAAAAAGAAAAAAAAAAATGGAACAAGGCGAAACTAGAAATAAAAGCACTAAGCACAGCTGCATGGCTGTGGAGAGTGTGAAGTAACGTTTGAGTATCGTGCCGGGGTGGAAAATACGCGCGCGCTGGAAGAAATAGGCAGCAAGTTGTAAATTCCATAAGTACTTGCAAGCCGTTTTCCTTGCACTTTGCGTTCTCGAACTAATTCTGCTGCCGCATAGTGCAGATATTTTTTTGCTCATTTCGCTGCAACATAATCACCCGCTGAGCACGCTTTCTTGTCTATTGCTTAGGCCTTTAATTTCATTGACATGAAATTCCGCCTGCCGCCCAGCAAACTTTTCAATCCATTCTCCCGCCAGATTTTACCCCCCAAACTACATTCAACGCTTTATCTGCTGTCGCGCTACTTGCAAAGTTTTTCGGCTCTTTGTCCGCCGCTACCGCTGCGCTTTTTTCCGCCATTGTTGTTCCACTTTAATTAGCGGTGTAGACCGCAAACAGCTTCTTCTTCTGCTTTTACGCTGGCTGGTTTGGCATAGTACAAATTTTCCCAAAGCTCTCAGAAAAGGCTAAACAAAAGTTCTCAAAGCAAATTTGAAAATAAAATAATGTGAAAAATTTTGTGCGATAAATGTTTATTCTAATTTTTGTTTTCATATTTGTGCGCGCATAACCACGCTTAATAGTTGTTTTTGTCCCTCGTTCCTTTTCTCTCTCTCCCTTTTGCCTTTTTGACTACTACTGCTGGGTCGCTGCTATGCGTGTGGCGTGCAAAAGTTTTTATATGAAATTTTGCGGTTAATTTGATTATGAGATCTACCCCGACGAAAACTTGCTGGAAATTTTGGCATTCGCGTTGGTATTGCCGAAAACTATTTGGTTGTTGTTTGTGTTGCGTTCGAAAAGTTTTAAAAAGTGTTTGCTTAAGCGTTTAAGGGCACGTGTTTTTTCTTGTTGCTTATAATTGTAGTGATTTTTGTACCAAATAGAAATTTTTACGGTCGAATTCTTGGCAAAGCAAGAGGGAAAGGGCATAGAAAAAATTTAATATTTTGTGCAAAGAGTAGGGAACTAGTTCAAGGAAAGCACTTTGTAGCCTTTGTATCGGCGGCTTTAAATTTTATTTAACAGATTTTTAAAGACCGTAAATTCATAAAATTTGTTTGATGTTGACAGAAGCTATTTTGAATTGAGAAAAAAGAATTTAAAAACATGAAAACAGGGTTATGAATAAAAGCAATTAAAAAAAATTAAATAAAAATTAAATAACAAGCGAAAAATTAAGATGAAAAACTGTATTGAAAAAAATTAAGATATAAAGAATAATAAGGAAAAACAAACAAAGAAATCAGAAAGACAAACAAAAAATCAAAATTATACAAAAAATTTAAAATAAAATAAAGTTAAATAGCTTATAAAAGTTAGTTTTAAAATTAGCCAAAATTAATAAAAGAATGATTGGAAAACATATTTCAACAAATTTCACTGCTGTGAAAAACTTAGAAACTGTGAAGAATAAATTATCCTCAAATTAAAAGTGTAAAACGCAAAATTTGTTTAGTATTTTTAACCCTTTATGCTTAGATAAACACACATAACTATTGATGCTGGTCTGTGAGACCACACATACTTTACCGTTAAGTAATATTATGCTTTTTATTTTGCGAAAAAATAAAACCTTCGATTTTTTTTTTAATTGAAGTTAATTTAATTTAAATTTAATTAGCGATATCTGCAAAACACATGCTAAGAACAAAAACAAAAAGGATTGGCTTTTCATCGTTGATTTTTTATACCGTATTAAAAACAAGAGAACATTGTTTTTTTAAATATTCACAAAAAAATTTTTTGTTAAAATTGTTTGACATAGCTATGTATACATTTTTTTGAACATAATGTTGAATGACTTATTTTTTCCATAATTGTTTGAAAAATTAAGAATAATTAAAGTCTAAAAAATAAATAGTTAATAAAGTTTTTCTTCTATAAAGAATTAAAAATTTTTATAAATTGTTAATTCATTTTAAAGCTTTGTAAATAAAAAATAAAATTTTATCAAAATTCAAATTTAATTTTGTAAATTGAATTTATAGCTAATATCAAATCAAGAAATATTTCAAAGACTACAAGTTAAAAAAATCCCTTCTCAGGGCTTTCAATATTAAATTTGTTTGCCTTTAATGGTGATTTCGTTTCTACCAAAAAATGTCGCCTTTTGATTGCCCTTTTCTCTTTCCTGTTCGACTCTAAATTAAAGGCAAAGGGTGAGAACGTTTCTTAAAATGTCACACTCTTGTAAGGCAAATAAGGCACATTTTTTGGTAGAAACGAAATCATCATAGATTTCAAACATTTCAAAATAAATGAGTTATGTCTAATACTCCGATATTTCAAAATGATTTTAATCTTGCTGCAATTTCAATAAATATTTTAATAAATATTTCAATAAATATTTGACGTATTTTTCACAATTTTCTGTCATCATAAAAATATCAATTTGTTCATCCATATTAAGCCCGCCAGATCGAATGAACGAACAACCAAAAATTCAATATTCACATCAAATAATTTTAACTGCCGTATCGCTGCGCTACATCCAGCTCGCTTCGCTTGCAAAATCCACAAAATCTCTACGGCAAAAATAAAACTTTAAGTTCTTAATTAAATTGCCATTGCGACGCGTGCAAATATTGATTTTCAGCTCGGTAAACATTTTCATTTCTATTTATTTGCCTCACACCAACAAACAACACAACACAGCACAAAACATTTCGCTCTCTAACCACGGCTAAGTTCAAACGCGTTGCTCCTGCTGGCATCAATTTCACACGAACTTTCGATAACACTCCACTTCCACCTCCACCCTCATCTCCTTCTCCGTTCACTACTTTTCTAGCGAATCTAATATATTTCGTTCGTTATTAAATTGGTATTAGATTTTTGACAAAATTTTCTATCGCTGGCCACAACATCCGTTATCGGTGAAAATTTTTGTTGTCCATGCGGAAATGCCAAACTGTAAAGCGCGGCTTAGCAGGTAGCGGAAATCAGCAACTGACCGCAGCCAACAATAGCACCATATTTGTGTGTTTGATGTGTGTGTGTGTGTGGGTGTGTGAAAGTGTCGAAGAGCAGCAGCTCTGTGGTCGGATAAGCTGGGCGCTGCGGCGAGTGCGATCAGCTGGCTGGGTTTTGATGTCATTGGAGAGGGCTAAAGTGCGCATTTAGTTAGCTGGAAAGGCATATTCGTACATATATTTATGCATTTGTAAATATGTATGTAGATATGTGTTTAACACAATATTTTGCATTTTAACTGTAAAATTTTTGAATTTTCATTTCTGAAACTAATTTTGTGTGTTGCATGCTACACATGTCTGAACTTGTGCGAAAATATTGATCACCACAACAGCGAAATTTACGCCCCCACTCTCCTTCCATTCCTCTCTCCTCACAGCTTGCTGTTTACCCTTTTCCACTGAACCAAACAAAATAGATTGCCTACAACCAGGCGCAAACGCTTATTCACATCATTTATACTTACTCGCACGCAATTTCCACCTAAATTCTCACCACACTCATTCTCATTTGCAAAACACACTGTGACTCAACCTCCTACCCCGCCTGATTAGTTTGCAATCATATTATGCAAATGCGTTGCAACTTTTGGCAATTTGGGAAAGCGTTAATTGCGCGTAAAATGCAAATATTTAATCAATGTTACGTTCTATGGACGGACTATTCAACAGCGTGCGCTTCTCTGCAGGTTATGTGCTGGCTGATATTGACCGGAAACTGTTTGTTTGTTGCACGTCGTGGCATTATCATGGAGAGTTTGTGGTTTGAGCTTTTCGGCGATCTGTAGGGAAATCTGGCGCCGGATATGCGACAGTAAATTGTCGATTTCGGCAATTAAAAGAATGCAATGAAATATGGCTTTGCTATGGGAGTTTGTAATTGTGGAAATATTTATTCTGAAAATTTTAATTCGAAATTGCTCTATTTTAACTACGAGATTCGGAAATATTGTAAAATTTCTTATCATGAAAAAGTATGTTTTAAAGCAATACTTCAAGGTAAAAATACATATTAAAAAAATTGCAGAAAAAATTTAAAAAATAAAATGCTTAATGGGTATATGTATGGATGTATGTACATTAGGGTGGTAAAAAAAAAGAAGGAAAGTCGGAATTTCAATTCTCACCTTTTAGGATTGCTATGTACCGAAAAAAATATACCCCGGTTTTTTTTTTATTTGGAAATCTGAAATATTTAGAGGTCGCTCAAAGGGCTCAAATGCGCATTTTTTTATGGGAAAGAAACAACTTTTCTTAGAAATCATACAGAATTCATGAGAATCAATATTTTTGTTTGCCTTCAGCCAATAATAATACCAAATGGTTTATTTAACCATTTCTTAATTTTAACTATTTTTTTCCAAAATAGTCGTTTGAATAGTCGTTGCTTGAGCTCTTTTGCCAGAGTGCCAGCCCACTTGCTCAATTTGGTGTATAGCACTATTATATAAGGAGTGGTAGCACCCACCTCTAACTACTCGGCTACATATATCCAAATTTATAAATCATAATAAAGATTTTATAATTGAAAAAATAAATAAATTTTAAAAACTTAACAATTAAATTTTTATAACATTTTTTTTTTTGAATTTTGAAATTCAAAATTTTGAAACTTTAAAACCTTAATTTTTAAATTTAAAATTCTAAATTTTGAAATTTAAAATTGTAAATTTAGAAATTCTAAATATTGAAATTCTAAATTTTGTAAATTTTTTTAATATTAATTCATGCAATTCATTTTTTTTTCATTCTAATTTAAGTTTTTAAATTTCTTTCACTCAATTTCCAAATTTCACCTTCCTTTTTCCGCTTTTACACTTTCAACTCAAGCACTTCCGCGAACACGCACTGATTAATTAAATTATAAGCTTTGTAGCAACTTTTGCTGCCGTTGTAGGTGTGTGAGTGCGCAAGTGCAGGCATTAGTTGTATCAAGTTGATTCACAATTTGCATAGATATATTCATATTTATACAAATCATATTTCAGTGCATTTCACTTTCTATGCATGTATCAATGTGAATGTGTATATGGGCGCGTACGTGCTGCCATGATTTCCGCTTGCTGCAACACTTGCCGTGCATTTGCTTGTGTTGTTGCTCGCAAAAGTTTTCATGATTCATTTATTTACTTATTTCTATGTAATTTACACTCGACTTGAATGCGCACACACACAAAGCTTCATATGTATATATACAGGTTCCTATTCAAGCTTAAAGTGCCATAAAAAGCTACACAAAGTCGCTTGCCCTCTTCACAGCGCATTCATTTACATACGTAACTACATTTTATATGCACCACTACAAGCTCAGCTCTAAACAATTTTAGCAACACAAATCCAGCAAACGTATTTACATATATTCATAAACATTTTCATATTCAATATTTCATATTCATAAATGCATTTCAAGTATGTGTACTTTGTGTGTGTGTGTGTGTGTGTGTGTGTGTGTGTGTGTGTGTGTGTATGAACGAGTATGAGTGGGTTCAAGCGCTGTGCCAATCGCCGCTGAGTGCTATTTGTATTTCACAAAAGTATACATACATACATATGTTTGTATGGAGATTAACTTGCAATTGTGTATTTGTATTTGTGATAATTAATTTTGCATTTGTTGACTCTTGATTACGGATTTATGGATGATTTATGTTTGTCGGTTTTTCAGTGAATCTAATTGCTATTCATATGCGCGCACACACTCCCAGTCTCATATACATATGTACACATTTTTTGGCCTACTTAAAATGACTTTTTTACTTTTCCTCCTTTCGCTTTATAGTTTAACTAACTAAATTTGCACATATTCGCCATCGCTCCGCCATTCCATACCTCTTCCTCATATTAACGCCTCCCCCTCTGCCCTATTTTACCTATATTTAATTAGGTTCTTGTTATTCATTTTCCATAATTCGTATCGCTTTTGAATTATAAGCTTTCATAATTGCTCTATCGTTGCTGTTGTTGTTGTTGTTGTTGTTGTCCTTTATGTGTTCATTTATATTCAATTAAGGGCATAAATCGCCTGTAGCAGCAAGTATTTTGCCCATTTTGAATTTGAACTACATTTTATGAATTAGCATTCAACAAACAATTGACTGTCATAAATGCAAATGCAAATTTATGCAAAAAGTCCTAATTAAATAATTTTTGCAATAGTAAATTTTATGGCCATTATCTATTAGAAAATAATAGGTTTTCTGTAAATAAATAGAAATTTGTGCAGACTTACACTCAGAGAAAATTGTGTTCTAAAAACTAATCCGAATTGGATTAAATTATTTACTTTTCGTTCTTAAAGTTTTAAAATGACTTCAGTCGCAAACGTTCTAAAAACATCAGTAATCGTGTATTAATTTTCAAAAATTATTGATTTGGGCTTGATTTAAGTATAAAATTATTATTTTTTTAAGTACATATGTATTTGTAGTTAGGTCGAAAGACAATTGCCAATTTCACGAAAACAATTTAAGTGAAAAATTATTTTATTTATGGAAATTGACAGCAAATAAAAAATCATTTTCCATTTAAATTGCTGGTGGAACCGGCTGTTAGTCTCTTCTTTATACAGCCCGCGACAAAACGATAGCACCTCAACATTTTGAACGGTTTTGACAAGTACCCTATAAATGCAAGTTTCAGACTTTGTACCAAAATTATACAAATTTCGCAAACTTTTCATCCCAACTCCAAGCATTTTAATTTTAATTTCTAAAGTATTTTTGGTATGCAGTTTTGTAGCATTTTAAATTCTAGTACAATCAAGAGGAAGTTTGACGTTGTGAGTCGCGTTGACTTTTGATAATTTTTTTGCTGGCGGTATCACGCATTTTCTTCCATATAAAGTAATTTTTTATATGAAAAAAAGTGCATAAGACCGTCCGAAAAAAAATTATAAAAAATCAACGCGATTTCTTAGCAGCTTTCAATTTATAATAAGCTATAAAAGTACATACCAAACATTTATTTAAAAATAAATAACAGAAAGAGCGAAAGAGACAGAAAGAGCGAAATAGACAGAAAGAGGGAAATAGACAGAAAGAGGGAAATAGACAGAAAGAGGGAAATAGACAGAAAGAGCGAAATAGACAAAAAGAGCGAAATAGACAAAAAGAGCGAAAGAGACAGAGAGAGAGAGAGAGAGAGAGAGAGAGAGAGAGAGAAGAGACACAGAGGGGGAGAGAGGAGAGGGAATAAAGAGGAAGAAATTTCTCTGAAACGTCGAAGTGTCATTTGCGCAGACATGCCATTAAGAAGCTGTTTGCCAATAAAATCCTATCGCGGTTACGAAGATGCTCAACATTTTTGTTCAACCGTCAGAGAAGTGGCATTTTCTCACTTGATCATGCTATTCCATAGGCAGGATTATAAGGATATTCTAGCATGGAATTCAATATATGGACTTGACCGTACATTTTCTTGGCTAATATTTCATGCTGTTGCAATCCAATGTCTTTCACATTTCTCATATTCGAAATCCACTTAAAAATAAAATATTCATGATGTCCTTCACGAAAAATTGGCATATTTCCGCAATACCAAATTTTCCAACTCAATGCCGTAAATTATAATCAGTGCATTTACCGTCACATGGCATATATGCTATCACAATGCCAAAAAGTATGCTTCACAAATTTGCTGTCACATATAAATTCAAATTGTTTTCAATTCCGCTGCCACGCGCCTTTCAGCGTTTCCACAAATCATCGCGGTGCTAATGTAAAAAAAAGAGAATTTGCTATCACAGAAAATAAAACAAAAAAAAGTGGCAAAAAAACTCGCCTGACAGTTTTATGCTGCACGTTTACTACCTAAAAGTATGCCTTTCAAAAGTGTTTTCTTACGCCGCTCGGCAATAAAATACTGTTACATATTTTTTTATGTATGTTCGTATGTATAAGTGTTCCGAATGTGAGTGTGTCTGTGTGCGGAAGTAAAACTACACTTTCGCATCATAAATCAGGCAGTAAGAAGTGAGTGAAAATTTTCTTTCTCAAGTTTAAAAAGAAAAAGTGCGGGAAAACAAAAGCAAAGAGAAAAGAAAGAAAGCAAAATGTGGTTGGGGGCAGTTAAAAGCAAAAATCAGGAAAGATAAGGCAGGAACAGCCATTTTGTGCAACAATAAAACGCTTACACACGCGCCAAGCCGTGCCTTAAGGTATGCATTGTGTGCTCAAAGTAAACAGAATTAAGCGGAGAAGTGCCGAAGCGCGTGCCGTTTGCGCCCGCAAGTAGAGCCGAGCAAACAGTCTGCCGGCATTTTCAATGCCATAAATCAATGTGGCTGAGTTGAGGCAAGCCATGCGAGAAGAAACCCAAAAGAAAAGAACTAGACAAAGACGCAGATGATGAAGTAGTAGATGAGTGAAACTTTCTTTTGTGCGTATCGCGTTCAGTCCAGGCATGTCATGCGCGCAAAAATTTAAAAAGAAGCGTCCGTGTGCCGCCGTTGTTGACTTTCAGCCTGCTTGTACGCGCGCCACCGCATTTGTTTACCACCGACCTCGCTGTGCTTCCCTGCCTTGCATTTAAAGTTTCTCCGGAATTGTGCCCGATGTTTTTTTTTGGTTTGAGGCTTTTCTTTACATTTTAATTGAAAAATTCATGCGCCATTTAATTAATTTAATCGCGGAAATTATGTACAGTGTTGCCTACTTTTAGGCGCCCAGCAGCATAGACTCCCAGTCTACAGACAAGTGAACTGCTTTTAATGAGGCTTTTATATACGTTTAACGTTTACTTTGAAAGAAATATTTATTCACTTTATCTCTCGCATTCTCTTTGTCGCTTTGGCGGCGCTCCTGTTTCCGTTGCTTTGTGGCTTTAGCCGCCATACTTGCGGCTGACCCAGTTTTGTAGGCAGCGCTGCTTGCGGCCAGTAAGTGTAGTCGAAGATACAGTTAAGTGAAAGTGGCAAGCGGCAGAGCTTTTGTAGTTAATGGAAGAAGGTGTTTACTGAGGATTTACACTCAAATGGTCAGCCAGCAGACAAGCTAAAAAAATATATATGAAAAAACTCGCGTGAGAAAGGTAAAATAAAATACCGTTGTCAGTCAACTTTGCTTTCTACTTAGCCGCATATTTTTGCGGTTTGTTTGCAGGGATTTATACGATAAGCGCTTGTCGGAACTTAGTAAACTCAAAGGACTGTAAAAGGGCTCGCTTTTAAGCAACACTCCTTTGCCTAGACACCCTAATAAATCACCTTAACTTACTTTCATTTCTTTCCTTTTTTTGTTATCCCTTTCAGCTGGGCTGTCTCCACCGTGATGACGCGCGAGAATATGATTCCACGCTCTCGTCCACTTAATGCTGCCACCGCCAATGGCGGCGATACTAGTCAAGACCAACCTGATAACATTGCTGCGCTCATACCCTTTTGGGATATGGCAAATCATCGTCAAGGACGTGTAACTTCGTTCTTCAATGTTGGCACACAGGAGATGGAGAGCGCCGCTCAGTCGGATTTCAAAGCTGGCGAGCAAATATTCATACACTACGGTGATCGTGCCAATGCTGATCTGATGATTCATAACGGGTAAGTGGAGTGAAATTGTATTTCTTTATACTCAATACTTGCACCTAATCCACATCGCCTCCAATTACGATCATTCACCTAATACATATGTAACCTAAAAGCGCTCTCAGCTGTACAAATTGAATGTAGAGAAAGTAGTAAATAGTACACGGAACACTGATCTAACTGTTCGAAAGCTTTATGGAAACTTTTACCTCCTTAAAACTCTATTAATTTAGGCTGAAAGAACTGAGAGAAAAAATGATCAGCGTTTTTCTTGAGTTCTGCAATATGTTAAGATAGAGAGCGAACACGCTTTTTTGTTCCGGAAAAAACTACTCAAGATGCCTCGTAAGTAACTGGCACAGGCAATTACAGTAAGAACCACAATGAGACCTTCAGTATGCAATAGAAAACAAATTTAGTACTCCACCTAGTTGGAAAAGATATTCTTGAACAGAAAAGGTTTTGAAAAGGAATGTGATAAGGCAGTACGGTGCAAAAAATACATAAATACATAATAGTAGTAACACCCTAAGCCAAGACATAGGTCGAGAAAAGAAATAGTCAAGCTAAGAGCCACGATAACTGGACGTTGGCCCATTGGCAAGTACAAAAAAAATTATTGAGGTCCGCCTTGAAACCCGATGTGATTGTTAATCTTAGAATTTATTGACATAAAAGTGTAATTAGATTTTGTGAGATAAATTTTCCATGCCAGAAATGCACTCGAAGAACTGCCATTGCCTCTCAAAAGGCGACTTATATTACGAAAAGATTTTCTTGTCATTTGAAGTTGCCTATCGAGGTCGGTGGTGGACCTCGTGGAATTTTTAACCGTCCACAGAGTGGCAGTCTAAGAGGGGATTCGAGCATCGTTTTCACAGTAGTTCATACTGCTCTTTCTGTGGTTTGACGAACGTAATACTCGGTGAATGCGGAAAGTTTATTGGAAGCCACAATTTTGATCGCCATTTCCCACTAACCTAAGCGCTATAAAGCGTCCAATTTGTGGATATTTGCGAAAACTCCCCTCGCTCTTATTTCCTCCCAACTTCATTTGTACACGCAGCGCTTTGGTTGGGCATCTTCCCACTACTTCATTGCACCAAAATCATCAGCTTAACTTAGCAATTTTTTTTATAAACAACACCACTCTTTCTCTATATCTTTATTTCTCCCTCTCTCCGCCACACACACCAACACACAGCTTTATCAACCCCACCAATCCGAAGGATTATATTTGCATCAAACTCGGTCTGGGCAATTCGGATCCGCTCTTCGAGCAACGCGCCAAACTACTTCTCCTAATGCAGATAACAAAGAATACCGACTTGAAGGTATTGCCTCCGCCCACCTACATATCACCTGAGTTGCTGGCATTCGTGCGCGTTTTCAACATGAACGCACAGCAGTTGGAACACTGGATTACCTCCGAACGTGCCATGGATCTGTTGCATATCGACTGCGCGCTCGAGACAACGCTCGAATCGAAGACATGGCAGTACTTGCAGACACGTCTAATGCTGCTGCTGCGCGTCTTTCCCACCACGCTGGAGGCGGACGAGGAGCAGCTGGCTGCATACAAGAAAGGCGAGTTGTATTTCTGCTACGTGGAGGCAATGGTGCTGGAATATCGCGTGTTGGAGAAGCGCATACTAGCAGCGGCGCTCGAATATGCTCGTCAGCGTGTCAAAGCTTAGGCGATGGCACGTTGCGTGGAAGGAAAGGAGAGGCGTCGGTCGATGACAAAGCGATAAGGAGGCAAGCGCGGAGCAAGTGACGAACAAAGGTGCAAACTTTATGCGCTGAAATAACAGCATGCTTTTGAATGTGTGGAACAAATGGAATTTGTGCAAACTAGCCGTGGCCATTGAAACTTATAATGCTCAGCAATACAAACAACAATTATGTTAAGTTATTTTTTCTGAAAATTTCTTAATTTTTTCTGAAAATTAAATTGTTTCAATTTAGTTTTTTTCTTTTTTTTTTAATAAGCTCCTTTAACATACTATGACATGTTTTAGCAGCATTTTTTGAAGACCTAATAGCGCTGTAGGGAAAATCTGAAGTTTTGAAATGACACAAAAAAAAACGCCGAGGCACGTAAACTTAATTTTTGGTCGTAGATTATGGATCTTTTGATAAATAAAATTCAAACTTTAACCGGGAAAAAATTAAAAAATAACACTTTTTTGTAATTTTTTTTATTTGTATTAAAACTTTTTCTGTTGCCAAAAAATCAAGCAACTAATGATGAAAATCGGTGGATAAATAAACCACTTTTGAATCGTCAAATAAGGAAATAATGTTACCCATACGAGTATGTACGATATGGCGTATGAGTAACATTTTTCATATTAAAATTTGAATTTTTTCATTCGCAATGTAAACTTAAAATGAAAATATCTTGGGAAAATTACCTGATAAATGGAATATCTACGCCTCAAAATTAAAGGCTCTGTTATGCATACTTGGCATTGCATGCACTGCTATACCATTTTTACGTAGAAATCAAAAACCAACAGACTTTTACGTATGTAATGCTGTGCGTTGGGTAACCGCTTACACGCGAAGCTCATTTAACAGATTCCTTATGTGACAACTCTCAAGCAATGCCAAGTATGCATAACACGGCCTTAAGTTTACGCTCCTCGTCATTTTTTGTGCGTCATTTTAGTGTCTCTACAGCGCAGTTGGAAGAAATGATATTATAATTCTTTTTAAAATAATTTAAATGTCTGCACTTATTTAGTCACTACCTTTTAAGTTTTCACTTGAAGTCTGCATTTCTCTAAACTAAAGAATTTCTCATTATCCATGTTCAAGATTTTAAGTTTATGTCGAGTCGCGTTTTTAATGCTTTTTTAATTCTAATAGATTTTCTGATTGAGTGGTTCAATAAATATAAGAGAAATTATTTATTTTAGACACAGACGTTTGTTCGAATAACATTACTTAGTAATACTAACAAATAAAGTTTAAAGTTGAGTGTAGATTCTGCGAAATGTAGCTTTTATGTCAAAAGTAGGCACAATAATACATAAACGAATATGTATTAAAAAAGTCATTGGAAATAAAAGGAAAATTTATTTTTGCATTGTTAATAAAATTTATTGTTTCTTGGGCTGGGACAGAATTTTTTTCATAATCTATCTATCAAAATAATTAAAAAATGAATCATAAAAAGTATGTACTTTTAATTGAAAAATGATATAACAAATGAAAACGTAAAATTTTCTGGGATGAAAAAAATTAGTTGAAATTAATGGAAAACGATTAAAATTAAAAAAATGAAAACTAGATATGTACATATAACGTAACAAGTAATTTTTAGCAAAAAAAACCGACTTAAAAAGAAATATATATATCTATATATTTCATGATCCAACGATCGGATCTAAACCAAATTAGTATGGNAAAAAAAAAAAAAAAAAAAAAAAATATTCCGACGAACTGATAACCTCCTCCTTTTTTGGAAGTCGGTTAAAAAGTAAATACTAAATACTATCAATAAAAAATTAATTAAAAAATTAAAATATGTTGGGATGAAAAAATATGAATAAAAAAATAAACACCATGGACCTGAAAAGTAAGTAGTATTAATTGAAAAGTAATTTTTTTTGAATTTGAAAGGTTTCTTTAATTTTCATAAAGGTAAACAATGTATTTTTTTTTAACAAAATGTATGTCCATAAGTACATACTAAAAAGTAAATAAAACATTTTTTTTTAATTATTTAAATTTTTTACTAAAAAATAAATTTTTTTATTAAAAAAATTCTACAAGTTTGAAAGTTGTAAACTACTACGCTTTTAATGTTTTAAGAAGAAACAAAAACCAAAACCATAGTATACATTTTTTATTTTTTTTTATTTTTATTGGTGTTTCTTTGTGGCAATCTAGAAATCAAAAAACCCAAAAATATGAAGAAAAGTTGATTAATCTTTTTTATTTTTTATTTTTTTAACGTTAATGTGTTTTAAGAGTCTTAAATATGTTTTAAAACTTGAAATTAGAGAATTTGTAATATTTTCCCTTGCTAATTTTTGAGAGAACTAAATGTTTTTTTTTTGTTAGATTGACGAGTAGTTTACTATTTATATCAGAAGAAACGTTACGATTCTTTAAATTATTATGTTGCATTTTTAAGAAAAAAGTTTATGTAAAAAAATCTTTTAACAAGATTACAAATTTGTTAATTGGCTTTAAAAAGACAAAAAAAAAGTAATTTTAAGATAAAAAAATTTAAATAATTTTTATATCTAAAACACTATATCTGATTATTACATTATTTTATTAAATGTTAAAAAACTAGCATTTGCAAAAAATTTAATTTTTTAATACATTTTTAAAGATTTGGATTTTTAAAATGGATTTTTTCAAATTTAATTAAAAATAATTTTTTAAAATAAAATTTTTTTGAATTGATATTTTTATTAAAATTTTTTTACTTTTAACTTTTCAATTCAATTTTTATTTATTATTTTTGATTTATTTGTTTTTTACGTATTTTGTCATTTCTATATTTTTTTAATTGTGTTTAATTGTTGAAAGTTTTTAAACTGTTAGCTTTTTGTAAGTAAGTATGTTGTAATTTATATATTTTTTAATTTTGTTTAATGGTTAAAGTTTTTAACCTGTTAGCTTTTTTGTTTTAATATTCTTGTCTTATTTATTGTTTAATTTTTTATTATTTTTTTAATTATCTTTTTTATTATTATTATTTTTTTAATTATCTTTTTTATTATTATTATTATTTTTTTTTATAATGATTACCGCCATCTCTAGGCGATGGAAAATTCTTCGAGTGGAATTCTGGCAGTAGATTAGCAATCATAGCACCTAAAATTATGCAACATTGAGTACGTCAGCGATGATTGTTATTTATTTGCTACATATATTTTCTTTCGCCTACTCAGCAGTTTGTTCAATTCTCAAATTTAGTAAGAGATAATACAAATTCTGTGCCAACCTTTACGTATTTTGAGCTAGAGTAGAAACGTTCGCCTTTTTTTAGTAAATATCTTAACACCGCGGTTATGCAGAAAAGCTTGACCGAAGTTCTGAGTGGCCCAGACTAACTTATGCTGTTGTTATTGGGGCCATTTCAACTGAATTAGCTAACAGAGATTTGTTTTGTTTGCCCTGGTGCATATTTCATACACATATGTATCTACATAGTATGTACATATGTACATATGTATGTACTGGACTGGTGATATGTAGTATTTGCTGTGTAAATACTTAAATATTCATACAATCTAAACGCTAACATTGTCCCAGAATTTATATTAATGAGTTAATTAGTATTCATGTGTGGATGAATTTTTTCTAAAGCTTCATACAAGCTTGCTTTAGACTTAACACAAAAGTTTTTATTTAATATTTGGTTTTTAATTTTGGTATATAGAGGGTAATATTTTTGGTATTCATCGAGATGAGTGATTGGGGCTTTATTTTTACCGACGTTTAATTGGCAATTTAAAGTTGAACGAAAAGTTTGCAGCTTAACAAAAAGGCAACAACTGTCAATGAATTTTCGTGCAGGACCAAAAGTTTAATAAAAAATTTAATAAAATTGCCAAACCAAAAATGTTATCACTTTAATTGCAGCGGGATTTCTGTAAATTGCCTTAACTTTTTTGTCACTGAGAGTTACTGAATTTTCAAAATTTTGCACCTGAAATACGAAGTATGCAATTACCAAAATATAAAGATTTTTTTTTCAGATTTGAGAGCATTCGATTTTTTTTTGTCGTTCACGTTATTTACATTATTGTTATAAGTTATGTTTAGTTTTTGCAACTCCTTATAGATTTTGTTACCTTACAAAGATTGTAGGAGTTGCCGCTATCGATTTTACTTTTGTTATAAATTTAACTTTTGTTATAAATTTTGCTTTTGCTATTGATTATACTTTAGTTATGGAGTTTACTTTAGTTATCGATTTTACTTTAGTTATCGAATTTAGGTACTTTAGTTATCGATTTTACTTTAGTTATCGATTTTACTTAAGTTATCGATTTTACTTAAGTTATCGATTTTACTTTAGTTATCGATTTTACTTTAGTTATCGATTTTACTTTAGCTATCGATTTTACTTTAGCTATCGATTTTAATTTAGTCATCGATTTTACTTTAGTTATTGAATTTACTTAAGTTATCGATTTTACTTTAGTTATCGAATCGATTTTACGTTAGTTATCGATATTACGTTAGCTATCCATTTTACTTTAGTTATCGATTTTACTTTAGTTTTCGATTTTACTTTTGTTATCAGTTCTACTTGTGTTGTCGATTTTATGTTTGCTATCCATTTTACTTTTGTTATCGATTTTATTTTTGTTATCGATTTTATTTTTGCTATCGATTTTACATTTGTTATCTATTTTACCTTGCTCATTAATTTTACTTTTGTTATAGATTTTAGTTTCATTATGAAGTTTAACTGTATTGTCGATTTATTTTTGTTATCGATTTTACTTTTATTTTATATTTTATTTATGCTATCGATTTTGTTATCGCCCAGATCTGGTTGTCGATATTGAATTTTTTATCTCTATTATTTTGCTATCGTTATCAACTTTCTTTAGTTAAAAATTTTCTTTTTTTAGTTAAAAATTTTTCTATTGGTATCGATTCCTTTATAGTTATAGTTTTCGTTCTTAGCGATTTGATTGGATGGCTAAAGTAAGCTTTATAATCACCTACAACGCAAGTAGTATACTTTTAGGTATGTTACATGGTAAATATGTATTTAGAAAATTTTGGAATTTAAAAGCTTTTTCACCATTTCCCTCTTAAATTTGTTTTTAATAAATTTAAATAAACACTTCAATTTTTAAGCACTCCCGCATAATTCAAAAATTCGCTGATTTTCCTTCCAACAATGTGCTGTTGCTACCAATGTCAAAAAAAATACCATTCATTTGTAATCCACCCGCTTGATTAATGTATTGCATTGCTTCCTTCCTTCCTTCCTTTGACTTGGCTTTTATTCTCTTTTAAATCTGTGAGAAAAAGAAATTTCTATGACAGAAAAAAGCGGCAATAATTCAACAAGAATTCGTGGATGGCAATCAAAAACAAGCGTCGGACGTCGGTAACGTGTACTAAAGCAAAAGGCAGCCAGGTCCAACCAGCAGCGGCTGCTTCCAGACACACACACACACACACCTTGCGAATCGCACAAACTGAATTGATGAGTGGCACAAAGCGACAAAAGCGAATGGGGGCACTCAGACAGAGTACAGTTGTGAAGCGTGACATATTCAGAACTGATAGCTCGAATGTCAGCGGTCGTTCTCTACAGATATGTTTGCACAGTGGCGGAAATAAAAACGTTAATATGGAGTCAGCATTTGTCAAAAGTCTGGCGGTATTGAAAGAATGCCCCGGAAGTGATTATTTTAATGGAATAAGCTTTGAATTTCTAACCTGAAATAAAACGATTATAGTAGAGATTACCCTTTTCCGTTTTTTGTTATCGATTTAGTTATCGTTTCAATTCAATTATTGTTATCTATTTAGTTATCGGTATCAATTTGGATTTCCATATCGATTTTGTTTTCTTTGTCGATTTTGCTATTATCGATTTTAGTTTTTGTTATCGATTTGGTTTTTGTTATCGATTTTGTTTTTGCTATCGATTTTGTTTTTGTTATCGGTTTTGTTTTTGTTATCGATTTTGTTTTTGTTATCGATTTTGTTTTTGTTATCGATTTTATTTTTGTTATCGATTTTTTTATTTATTGTTATCGGTTCGCAGTTGTAGTATTCATATTTTACATACACTGGGAAAAACTTTGAGCAGAACAATTTCGAAATTCTTGGCGACCAAATCCGTCACTGTTTATGTTGTATCTCCTCCTGTCAAAACATTCTGCAACCGCCTATGCGTTTATTAATGTTTAATGCGGTCTCTCTGTGAGCGCCATCAAGGATAATGCATGTACTCGATTTGTTTGGGCACACATACATACATATGTACATATAATAGTATGTGTGAGCATGCATGTTTGTACCGGGACATCTGATGCCTACTTATAGGTACTCTGCCATTTTCATCCTTACCAACCGACCAACTTCTCCACACTGCCCTTTAAGAGCGAAATACACCACACAAGCGGTTTGACAAACCAAGCGAAATTTCCCTTTGCTTCAAGCCATTTGTGCTGTGTATGGGGGTGTTTGAAGGTTTGACGGCGGTTTGTCAAACCTTCAAACACCCCCATACACAGCACAAATGGCTTGAAGCAAAGGGAAATTTCGCTTGGTTTGTCAAACCGCTTGTGTGGTGTATTTCGCTCTTTAGCTTATTGCACACCCACAACAACAACAATAAAAGTAAATAGGCAAGCCACGCCGATTGTACAAAGCTGGTTTGCCATCGTTGTACAGCTTCAGCTATATTTTGATGTACAAGTTGCTGGTGGGTCAGCTAGTCTATCGCATGCAGGACTGGAAAACACCCTATCATTTTGCCAACTTTCACTTTTCCCTCTGTGCTTTATTTCCTGTTGCACTCTTCAGCTTTCCTCGTAACTTTTTTGTGTCGCAACAAACTCCGAAATAAGTGCCAGCAAAGCAGTAATGGGCATTCCATAAAAGCCTTAAAAATACAAAAGCACTGATGTCGGCACGCAATAAAAGTCAAATTTGGTGCAAAATTTCACGAAATACCAATGAGGTTTGGCTGATTTCCCTACTCGTATAACATAAAGCTTAGCACGCGCTTTTACAAATCCGGTAATTTTTATCATTCGCTCTGCGTCACAGGGTTAGTTACCGGCAATGTCAGCTCGCATGGTCAGCTTTGATTTCCACTTTTGCGGATTTTTCTTTCTTGCTTGCTTGAATGCTTACTCTCTTTCGCTTTCACAATGCTGGACATTTTTCCACGTTTATTTTTCCTTTTCATACATATTTTATTGCCGCACTCCATTCGCGCTGGCTGTCACATTATCTCACCCGTCCGCTTTATTGCGGTTGCATTAGTCTGACCGGTGATAATTTTGCGCGCCTGTCATCAACGTCGTTTCGAGCGGAGAAAAAAATTGTTGAAATCCCAGTAAAAAAAAATTGGGAAGTAGAAGAAAAATTCCACAAATATTTTATATGACTTTTTGCTGTATTTCTACGGCTGTTGTCAAGTAATGGCTATGTGTTTTTTGGGCATAACCGTTTTGCTGCGCTAAGAGATTTTCATGGCGCACCATTGCAGAAAGTTTGGACAGTTTTTATGGCATTTTTTTTTAATATTTTGCTTTGGGGACAAAAGCTTAATTTTTTTAAATTATATTTTAGAAACATGTTTATGCGTGTTTTAATAACTTGTGTGCTTGCTCTGCGACATATTGGGCCGTATGAATGAAAAATAAACAATTGCTTTTCCTTAAAATTCCATACCTTTTACTTCAATTTTGTTGGAATAAATCGAGTAAAATGTCTGATATTTAAGAAAAAGGATATTTTCGTCTCAGTGCATACTTTAATGCTTCAAGAGCTTTTATCTTTCTTACATACAGCTGGTCTTGATGAAATATTATACATTTTATTTTTGCTTTTGCTTTTGTTGTTGTGTTTCTTTTAATTGTTATTGGATATATTTATTTAAAAGGAAAAAAGGAAAAAAATCAAAAATAATAATTAATTACAAAATAGATAGTAAAAAAAAAATAAAAAATTAATTAAAAAAAAGAAATTAAAAAAAAAAACGAAAAAAAAAAAAAATTATAATTAAAAGAGTAAAAAATATATATTATATTGATATTAAATTTAATTTAAATATATTAAAATTGAAAATAAGAATTTTACAGTTCTTATATAAATTTTTAAATGTTATTTTTATTCAAATGTATTGCTTTATTTTATTGAAAATGTTACTTTAGTTTATATAGAAGTTTTATTGTTATTGTTATTTTTGTGTTTTTTATTTATTTATTTTATTATTATTATTATTATTATTATTATTATTATTATTATTATTATTATTATTATCTATTATTATTATTATTATTCTTCGATTTCTGTTTATGGTGAACCAGCCCATTAGCTCCGTTTTTAGTGGATGAGAATTCGTCAAAGTCCCGGAGATTCCACGAGAGAACTGTACCAATATGTTTCTATTAATTACTACCAGAGTACCTAAAATTCAATTAGGAATATTGCAAGGAATTTATGTTGGGAGAAAAGAAATTTTCTCTCTTTCCCGCATTGCTTGTGTAAGTTTCGTCAATATTTGTAAATGTTTGGTTCGAAGACATCACTCAGTGACAAGCTCAGCCGCACTATGAAGTGATAAGGAGCAGGCAGCATTTGGCAGTGGTAAGCCAGCATTTTTCGACACAAACTCAATGGCGGCATCAGGAAACAATAACAGCGAAACAAACCGTTTGCAACACTCAAAGCGGCTTTGTATTGAATTCATGCAAGCTTATACATAAATAATATTTTCAAACAAAACTATGAATGCAATAATAATTCATGCATGCGACGTTGATGTCAAATCAAATGCCGCTTTATGTCTCCGCTATGTCAAAGCGTGGAGGGCGAGTGCAATGAGAGTTGTTAACTCGTTACTCGGTGAGTGGGAGAATAAAAACAATATAGCGCTGCGCTATTAGATATTGAAGTGCGTAAGTATGTAAATACATACAGTGAGTCAAGCAAATGAACACGTGTTGATTTTTTTTTTAAATTATTCCTAGCAAAATTTTTTTCCTTTTTGGTTGTTGTTGTTTCCGACAGGGTGGGTGTATGATGTATTATGGAACGAATTTCCGTCATCCCTTGTCAAATTTNATTATGCAGAACGAAAAATGACACTGAAGATGGCACAACGCCGAAACCGGTTTGTCTCCAAACCAAATTTGACAAGGGATGACGGAAATTCGTTCCATAATACATCAAAATTTTTTTCGTTATTTTTCTATAAAAATACCGTCTAACAGAACATATAAATAACAGTTTCAAACTTTATACAAAATTTAGGAAAACTCAACAAGTTTTCATCAAAATTTAAACTTTTTAATCTGAGTCTTTAGAAAATTTTTGGGTATGCAGTTTTATAGTTCATACAATTTTAGTCTTATAAAGTGCAAGTTCAAACCAGCTAAAAATCGCGTTGATTTTTTGGATTTTTTTTTTCGGAGACTGCTTTTGCGATTAAATTTCGATGAAGATTTGTTGAATTTTCCTAAATTTTGTTTAAAGTTTAAAAATGTGATTTATGTGGTTTTGGTTAAAGCTTGGACGGTGTTTTTATATAAAAAAAATTTGGCTCGAAAACCATTAAGAATATTAAAAAAAAAAACAACACGCGGTCATTTGTTTGAGTCACTGTATGTACTTACACACATACGGGCACTTATGTTTGTTTGCGCTTATGAATATTACGATTGTTGGCATATTGATGCTTGGCAACACTCTGGCGTTGTATTGACACAAATGATGTGCGCATACAAATATATATGTATGCACATTAGGTCGGATCAATTTGTATGGGAGATTTTTTTTTTGACTATGAGCGTATAGCACAGGAAGATTCTACGTGTAATTCTCAGCAAATTTGACGAATAAACCATAGGTCTAAAATCCATTTGGAGTTTGCCAAATTGCGAAAATAGGTTTCTTAGCATTTTGCTGTATTGTTGTAAAGAAGTGCTTACATTTTTTAGAGAAACATGTTATAAGAGGTTTTTTGGTATGAGGAATCCATTCCTGCACTTATTTTTTTCTTAAAACTTCCACCAGAGTGCGCAACAGTGAAAATTTTCACATTTTCTTTGAAACATATTTTCGCAATTTGGCAAACTCCAAATTGATTTTAGACCTATGGTTTCTCCAGAAAATTTGCTTGGAATTACACGTAGAATCCTTTTATGCTATAATCGCGTAGTAAAAGAAAAATTGATTCGCCCTAATGCACATCTATTTATGTATGTACATTATGTACTAGTACATAGAAATAAGCTAGGATTTGGTGGGATATGCATATAGTAAATGTATGTACCTATATATGTGCAAGCGTATATGTGTGCTTAAAACTTGCAGTTATGATATGTGTTGTCGGTGCACTGCTAAGCTGGTTTGTTGATTCATAATATGAGCATATAGTGTGTTGCAAAAGGTCTAACACATCCTGAAATTTTTCGCTATTTTAATAATGGGGAAACGCCTCAGATTGCACCAGCGTAAAATTTTAATACCGATTTTTTTTCCGATAACAGTATATGTACATATATTGATCACAATATCGATTAATTTGTTCGTAAACACGTAGCACGCCCATTTCAAAGTGATATTGTTTGCCACTCATGTTTATTTAATAACAGCGTTCTACAAAATTTAGTTGAGTTTAATTTCGGAAACGATACTTATAAATTTTGTTGCTCATTTTATGTAAATTCATTTACAAAACTTTTCTAGCACCTCCAGTTTATGAGACAAAAACTGTTGAGATGTCGAAAAATGGCTAATTAAACAAAAAACACTTATTAATGAAAACACAATTCGTCTGATGGAATCTACTTCATGTCGATGAGTTGAGTAGAAATGAGTGAAAAAATCCTGGAAAAGTAAAAAAAACGCAGTTCCTGTTTTTGAGATCACACTCGTCCAATTTTTATTTCTTATTTTTTTTTGTAAAGTTTGATATGCAAAAATTTATGGCAATTTTTCATACGTTCATTTTTCAACCGACCCAGAATTTACTACCGTGAAAATTGTTATAGTTCACTGTATTATATGCAAGCAATTACTCAATGCGTATTTATGTTGCCATGCTTACGATAGCTAACAAGTATGTATGGACGTATTTGCGACTTGCAACAGCTGCTGTCTGACATAAATGCGCATTATATAAATTGCAATTACAGGATTTTTTTTGCAAATGCTTTTTACAGTGTGTTTACTTACATGGTATTAAGGGGCATTTTTTGCTGCAAATAATTTATATTTAGCATTGGCCGGGTTTTTTTATGTTTATAGTAGGCAAGCTAATTGTCAATTAATATGAGAAATAGCAAATACCAAAAAATTATTTACTCAAATATAGACACAAAAACGCTCACACACACACACACATACACTTAATTACTTGTGAAGCTTCCACCGACTGGCAGCTTGTTGCAATCAATTTAATAGCCACATTCACTAACGCCACGCATCCGTTTTGTTGCTGCTGCATTTCCAATAGTGTGTTTGCATTTTGCTTGTGCAAACTGTTGGCAAAGTGACTGACAAGCCGCACTCGAGCGTGCGCATTTGCATAATAAATGCTTACGTAAATATACTCATAGTATGATTACATAAATGCTTGTTGCTAACTAGCATACTTGCATAGTTATTGATATGTATGTATATGAAATTTCAATATTATGAATATATATTACAAATTCTATGCAAAAAAAAGCAAATACAAAGTTTAAATATGGAAATGCAAAATACTCGTATACTACATAACAGTACAACATTTGAGTATGTCCGAGCACTTCATAATTGCACACATTGCATCTACAAGTTGGTATGTCCAGCCGACTGCCTGCTTGTCATATAAAAGACAGGCTACACGCTTCGTTCATTGGATACGAGCGCGCGCAGCCGGGGGCGTATGTGGAACATGCGGAAGCAAAATATTATTAAACAAAAATTTACTTATAACACATGGAGCATAGAGTGCACGCACGCTGTAACATACACACATGAGAAATTTTTCGAAATTGCAGTAAATATTTGAAAAGCCAACGGAGTTCCTTGCTTAGCTTAGCTTGGCAAGACTTGCTGCTCTATGAGTGTAGTCAATGGGTGTGCGTGTGCGTGTGCCACTGCGTATGAGCAACATATATATGTAAGATGCGTGTATTGACATGAAAAATTTTGACTAAATGCCATCCATTATCGGCCTTTATATGTATGTATGTGTGTCGGATGTATGCATGTGATTATGTGAGCCATTATGCTTGCTGCAAAATATTGTAATTTATTGACGTTTAGGCTACGCTCGACAAGACTCGATTCGTCGTTTGGGTATTTCAAGTTTAATTAAAATGTAAACTGCAATTGACACCGTTGGCAAAAAATTTCGACAAATTGTAATATTCTCTTGTCGAAAGTGGCAAATTGCCTTGGGGAAAACGCCGGTAATTGGCATGTGCAGCAGAGAAATGCGAAATTGGAGTTTATGAAAATTTCAAAACAAAATTCAATACATTTCATTGTACAGAAATCAAATATTCCTAGCAGAAAATAAAAAATTTAACACAAATTTTTTGTTTTAAAAAAGTGCTTACCATAACATTTGAGGCGTGTTTCTAAATACTAATGACAAAAAGAAATTAATATTTAAACTTTGCTATAGTTTCAGAGGGTTTTAATAATGAAATTTCTGACTAGCTGACTAGCGATTGTCAAGAGTACTAGAAAAGAGGATATCGAATTCGGTATCGGATTTCGCTTCGATTTCGCTTAATATAAATATTTCGACTATGATATCGCTAAAAAGCATTTATCGAAGGTGGTATCGATAAATCTGTCTGCAGCATTATCGATAAATAAATAAAAAATGTTTCGATAAATATAATTATATGTATGTAGGCATATCGATACATTTTGATTTGCGTGAAAAAAATTGCCCAAAATCAACGGTAATTCCCAGCTACTTAAAACTTGTACTTTATTAAAATAATCAAATCTGCATACTACAAAATTCTAAAAAATCTGAAAAGTTCAAAATTTGCATGCTGAATTTTCGTGAATTTTGCACAAAGTTTAGGAATTATATTTTAATATTTTTTTGCTGTAGAATGAACTATATTTGTATAAAAAATTGGCGGAAAAATATTAGAAAAACAAATTTTGTATATATTGTGACTAATTGGTGCTGTGCCAATACTTTTTGCCGGTAGTGCAAATATTTTGAAAATTTATTTTTTCAAATCATTTCAAATTTTAAAGCTTTCTCTAAAATCAATTTTAATTTTTCTCAAATTCAATTAGTATCACGGAACTATTTTTTGGTTACCTTTTTATAATAAATTTTTGTTTTATCTAACTACTTATTTAACTTTGAGTCGCAATAAGCTACATACATATGTACGTACCGCTGAAACTTTTTTTTTTTAGATATCCGTCATCTTTCTGATATTCAATGCTCCAACCGTATTTGTTACTGCCACCCTAGCTATGATATGAGTTTTTGCATTCAAGAAATAATTGTTGAATGCTTCTCAGTTTGTTAAAAAAAAAAACTATTGCTAACTTAGTTGTTGTGGTTTGCTCCCATGCACTACCATCATTAAAAGCGGATTTATTTGTATTCGAGACTGTTTAATCGAATTTCATTATTTACACAGAAAGTGTATATTTCAATAGAATGACAAACTTCAGCGTGCACTTTAATTAAAAGAAAACAAAGTAAAGGATTATGGTGGATATTAGAAGAGGAAGATATGATTGAAAGTGGTGGCTATCAATGGAGCTGCTATAGAAAGAGTGATCCATAGTAGCGTTGGTTTTTGACGAGGCGACGTAGAGGCTTGGATGTAAATACATATGTATGTATGTATGTAGAAGTGATAACTACTCAACTGTTGCGAAGCCAGCATGTTTGTGTGGCGAGTTAGTAAGAAGAGTGCAGGGAAGACAAAGGATTAACTAGTAGAAATTGTATTTGATGAAGCGTGCGAACTAGGAATTAAAAAAAAAAATTAGCTATTATAAATAAGCAAATATATATTAAAAAAAAATCGGAAAGTGTAATCCCACTTAATTTGAAATCCTGCATATTCTCGCTTCAAGTCAGTTATACAAAGATGCATACAGTTAATTGACATACTCATATGTTCAAAGCAATTGGCTTTCATTCACAACTGCAACTTTGACGCCCTTCAGCTAAGCCATTGCCCATTGTCGCCTGCTTCAGTCGGTTGGTGTGAAAAACGAAAAGAAAAACTAATTAGCAGACCAATTGTATTTGTAGTTTTTTGCCAGCAAACAATATGCCACAATAGTAACAACAACAACCTTAATGCCTTATAAGAAAAGACAATAGACCGAGTATGCGGCAAAGTGCCAAATAAACAAGTAGCAAATAATAATAACAAAAAAAAAAAGATTTAGTGAGCAAAGTAGTAGCAAGCGCAAGTTGAAAGATTCAACAAATAAACGAAAATCCATGTGTAGTTAAGTGGAGAAAAATACGAAAACAATTCAAGCGCTAAGCACGTTTTATAACAAAAACCATGAGCGAGGATGAGACGCGCGCCATTCTTTGCGTTCCTTTTTTAATCTTTATTTTATTGCTATATTTCGTATTTATTTTATATTTTAAACTGCATGCTGGTTAGCTGGCAGCTTCAACTTTGCAAAAGTTGGTCACTGCGTACAAGTACTACATATATGTATTTATATGCCAATATACAAACAAACATAGTCCATTCCTGGCATTCCGGATCGCCGTGAGGACACACAGCAACTGGCGGTTGTATGATTTTAGGCAGCGATATTAAACATACATATCTACTCAATCATATCTCACTCTTGCTTATATAGCACTTTCATTTGTTTGCTCCCATTTCCCTTTACATACTTATATACATACATATTTATATCTACTCATTTTAATACATCTGTGCCCATTTTCGTTTGTCCCCATTTTCCGTATTGCTACCTTTAGGATACAAAACAATAATGGGAAACACAGAAAATACAGCTTGCATTCATACGTTTGAGCTTGCCGTACAAATGCTGTAACAGCCGTCATGCAAATAAAGCAACAAATGTTGCGCTGCCGTGTCGCTATACGCAGCTGAGGCTGTGCAATTTCCATGGTGGCATACGGAATCGGAGCCTCTTAAGAACTTACATATTCGAGAGTAAATGCCTACTTGCGCCAATTTGTACCTCCAAGTTTGCGATTTTGTTCTCAAGTCAAATGTACATACATACGTAGATACTAAATTTGGAATAAATGGGCCAGTTTTTTTTTTTTATTTAAAGAAAGTCCCATACTTGAGTTTTTTGGAAAAAGTATTTATGAGAATCCAATTTCAAATTTTTATTTTAGTTTTTTTAACATTTTTATATTTTTCTTTTCAATAAGTAGAAAATTCAGATAACTACATGAAAGTTATTATTTTTTAATAAATTTTTCGATATCAAAAAGTGTTGAAATTTTTTCCCTGAAATTTAAGATTTTTGCATAGTTATTTTCAGAATTCAAGTTTTATCTATGCACTTAAAATTTTTCGAAGAGTATCGAAAAGTAGATTTTTGAATTTTGAGGCCGGAAAAAGTCTAAAGATTTTAAAAGGAAATTGCTGACAGAACAAAAATTACAATATTTCAGTTTTAAAACAGTAGATCCTATGCTGTTAAAAATTTACTAAAAAAGCATAATATTTCTATTATTAATAAAGAAATCCATGTGTCTTAGAAATTAAAAAATATTGCAATTTTATTGAAACATTTAGAGAATTTGCTAAAAATTTAAAGATGTGATGTGAACAATTTAAAAATTCAATTGAAAAGTTAAAAAATTGAAAAATCTTATTAAAATATGCTGAAATTTTATTGAAAAAACTTGAGATTTTTAAACAAATTTCATTATAAAATCTTAAACTTTTATTAAGCTTTAAGAGCTTCGGGGTAACTTTAAAAATCAGTAAAACGTTAAAAAAAATTTAAAATCTGCAATGAATTTAAAATTGAAAAAATAAAAATATTTAAAATTCAGGAATGTACGATTTCTAATGTCTATTCAGTTTTGATTTTTTTTTTCAAGAATTGCAACTTAAAATTTTGGAAAAGTTCTATTTTATATAAAAAAGAGTAATAAAATAAATGTTCTCTCAAATTTTAGTTGAATAAATTTGAAATTCTGGGCGATTTTTTGCACATTTAAATATTTTCGAAAATTGTGAAAAAAATTTCAAATTAATGAATTAACCATTTCAAAGAAATGATTATATTGCATAAATTTTTGTGCATTCAAGATTTATAAGGTACAGTTAAAGAAATAATTTAATAATTTAATTTCCAAAGAGGAAGTTTACGCTTTGGCTTTTGTAAACCAAATACATAGTATTATCGAAAAAGTATGTAACTGAAAATTTTCGTTTTTTTCGTCAATTTTGAGAATTGAAAAGATTTAAAATAAATTTTATTTTCAGGTTTTGACTTAAACTACACGTTCAAGTTTAGTGTAAAAAAATAAATTAAAAAATTGTAGTTAAAAAAACTCAATTGGTGGGTTTCAGAGTTTTTGAATATTCAGAGTTTCAAGAACATTTTTTCAAAAATTGTATTCTGGAATATATTTCAAACTTTTTTTCTTGAAATTACCCATGTGTATTGTGTTGTCCCTAACATACTGGGAAATAAAGGCTTAAATATATGTATATAACTATGCATTTTGCTCAGTTGAAACATCTGCATTTGAGCGCAATTTCCGTGCATCCTTTAAAGGCGATGCACGTCGATGCCTATCTGGACTGTGTTGTTGTCTTTACCCCTCTTGCCTTCCGTTCTGACTGCCCTTACCTTCACTTGACTGGACGTGCAGTGCAGTTCGGCCTGTAATTAATTTTACTTACACGTTGGCATTCAAATTGAAGCTGTTGGCCATGCGTGCATACCAGCTCCCGCTCAGATACATTTCATTTTTTAAAATAGTAGATATGTGTGATTTTCTGTTTTTCGCATTTATGTTGAAAACAAGTTTTGAAAATTGTAAAATGATTACATTTCCCATTTCTACACTTTAACTTTCAACTGCATACTTCCATGTCTGTAGCAAATTGTGGTCAATTAGTTCTTCGCATATGCAGACAGCCGGTGCGTTTACGCAACCTTTTCATTTGCCAGATGATAGTAGTATCTGTGTTTGTGTTTTCTTCTGTTTTTCCTTTGCTTTGCGATGACTGACAGAAGGATTTCACTTGCCTCTTCTCGTTTTGCTGCTCTATTTGCTGTTACCGTTGCTGTGACTGCTCGTTTCTGCTCGCTTGCCTTGACTTTGCTTTGTTAGTTTTTTTTTTTTGGCTAAATCAGCATGTTCTAGACTTTTTTCCATTTACATTTGTGGTGCGCTATTTGTGAGGGCGTGTATTTATTTGCAGTAAAGCGAGAAACTTTCATTTCCATTCGAATTTCCATAAGGTATTCTTGAAATTCGAAATATTTGTAAACATTTTCTTTTTGAAAGGTGATATCAAAAATATTGAAAAATTGCTATTTTACTTCTCTTTTTTTGCCACTACAGTCGGTTCGGACCAAGTATTCGTATTGTTCTAATAACAGAAAAATCAAAGCACCCACACGGTTCAGCATTTCCTACCAATTAGTAATTTCACGGAAAATGCTATCGAAAATATGATATTGATATGAAATGAAAAAGGTAGGTGCCAAGGATCCTTTATGGCTCAATTTTTTGTTAAATTATTTTCTCAGGCGACCGATTCAACTGAAATGCACTATTGTAGGAAAAACTTTCGAATCGAAAAATTAACTAAATGATGTAGCATAAATTACAACTTATTTTCGCTCTGACGGCATTTAAAAATAAATAAATTTTAACATTTTTTATTTATGTAAAAAATAGTTAGAAAAATTTTAAAAATTCTGTATATATATTTTTTTAATAGCATTGTTATAATTTTTGCTACCCTTTCATTTCAATATTCTTTAAACTTTTTTAATGACGTTTGTTCAAAAAAAAAAAGAACCTATAAAGTGCTGAAATTTTCAAAGTATTCATTGACGTGTCCAATTTTCTATAATATAGTTTGAGTTTTCACGTTTAAAAGAAAGGATTTTTAAATGAAAATATAACTAGTTTTGAAATATCCTTACTTACGTACTTTTCTAAAATTTGTGCAAGCATTTGAAGTTGCCAAAAATTATTTTAGTATTATGTATACAAAATTACGACGACTAAAAGTAGTCAAAAAAACTTAAAAGCTTTAAAAATTTAGAGAATTTAAATTTATTAATTTTAAATATTTTAAGAATTTTAAATTTAATTTTTTGCTTTACTTTTATGAATGCTAAAATTTTTAAGTTTTTTTGACAATTTAGGAATTTTCATAAAATTTAAGAATTTTCAAAGAAATTTAAGAATTTTCATAAAATTTAAGAATTTTCATAAAATTTAAGAATTTTTTTAAAATTTAAGAATTTTCATAAAATTTACAAATATTCATAAAATTTAAGAATGAAAAGAATATTTTAATAATAAAAAAGAATAAAATTTAACTTTAAATTTAAATTTAAATTTAAGTTAAAAAAAGGAAACAAATCATTTGGAAACAAATCGAGGGCCTGATTCTTTAGGCTATGCCAAGTTAAAGTAAACCAATGTTATATATGTACATACGTACATACTGTTTGCAAAAAAAAAAAATATCTAAAAACAATGCAGAATACAATTTTCTCTCACCAAATCCCCGCTGACCACTGACACACGGCCGCACATAGTCAAGCCACTGAAGTGTGCATGTGTGGACATATGCTTGTTTTTGTGTTAAAAAGTTCGAAGCGTTTTTCTTTGCTACCAAAGATAAGCCTGCCAATTTGTTTGCCCACAAAGTCATATGTATGTACACATATACACTTGTACATAAATATTTGCTGACACATGTGTGCCTATCATCGGATTATCCGCTTGCTGCCAAGTGCTAAGCCACAGATTGTTTACGACTTGTGGCAATGAAGCCTTGAGCACAGACATATGTATGTACGTACTTGAGAATATATACAACGGATGTACGCCTAAGCTCTTATGTTTGTTTTGTCACTTGCCAAAGCTCTAGCAGCTTGTAGGCGCAATGATAAGCAGACAAAAATAAGGAGAATAAGAAAAAAACAGCCAGAAATACCTTGCAAAAAATTAAGCATCCGTCGCTGTCACTCATAAATTTCTGTTATTAAACATTTCCATATTTTATTACATTGCTCGTTTAGGCAATTAAGTGCCTTATACTATGAACTGGTGATGCTTGTGCTGTTGTATGCTTCCAAAGACTATTGCATATCTGTAGGCGTTTTTTTTCTGCTTAAGCTTTGAATTTCATGTGTTGGCTGTGTGAGTGCTTATATGTACATACATATGTATGTATGTATGTTAATCGGTACATACGTGAAACATAAATTTTGCTTAAATGCTTTAGTAGATGAAATATAACTTTAATTTCATAAGAATTCCCATTAAAACTAAAACCGCAATGATTGCCTTAGGCTTTTTGGCTGAGATTGATGACAAAAATTTTCATTAAATATACATATTGACACATTTTGATAAAAATATAATTCCCTCAAAAAAGGATTAAATCGAGCGCTTCCTTCTGAATGCAAGAAATTTGAGAATATGAGAAAACTTTTTAGAAATGTGCTAAAAGAATATTTTTAAAAACTTTTTTTATTTTCAGAATATTCACTACATATGTAATGTAAGATTTTATCTAATTAATTTTTTTTTTTTTAGAAAAAACTTTTGGAAGTGTGTTAAAAAAGTGGCACTATTACTTTTAGAAGCTATAGCAAGTATTCAGGATGATTCAAATTGTCATATTGAATTTAACTATTTAAAAATGAATGTTTTTAGGAAATTTGTTGAAAGTTTATTAAAAAAATTTCATAAGCCGCTAAAAGCGTTTTTTTCGAATATTCATTTCTAAACAATGCACATTGCGATGTGAGATTTTGCCTTGCTAAAAAAAACAAGACAGAATTTTTTAAATAATAAAATTCTTCTAATCTAAATGTTTTAAATTTAAAGGTTCTCGTTTATTTCAATAACGATATTTTTTCTTCGGCATACTAACTTTTTTCAAATTCAGTTTTTATTGTTAATACTTAAATGTTTTAAAAAGGAGAAAATCTTTCTAATGGAAAAAAAACTAATTATCAAGTCGGGGATGTTCTATATTTGTATTATCAATCACCGGCACCGAGTGGGAATGTGTTAAACTGAAGGCGATACTACAACCGAAAGATAGAGTATCCCCGACTTGGTAGTTCATATTTTTTCGTTTTACAATCAAAAACATTTTCTTTAATTTTGGAAGGGGTGGGTGCGTGGTCTAGGACTTTCAAATTTTTTAAATTCTTTAAATTTTTTTATATACTTTTGAATTTTTATCTTTTTGAATTTTTTATTTTTAAATTTGTTGTTTATTAATTTATATTTTTTAATTATCGTTCTTTTGAACTCGTAAATTATGTATTTATGTTTTGATTTAATATTTTTTCATTATTATTTTTTTAATTTGTTGTTTTTTAGATTTTTTTTTATTTATTTTTAATTTTTTTTTTTAATTTGTTGTTTTTTTATTCTTTGTATTTTTTATTCTTTTTTTATTGTTTGTTTATTTTTTATTTTTTTATTCATTTTTTTTATACTTAAAGTTTTTTTTTATATTTTTGAATTTTATCAGATTTACCGGAAGAAATACTTGCTAAAGAGCATGCCAGATTGTCTTCTTACAATATATCCTGTATCCAGATGCAAAAGTCAAACAACGAAAATATTATGCCAAACACTGCAACTCAACCACAAAAGACCAGCAATAGTTGCCTTAGCGTCAATGTACTTTGAATTTGCCTTAAGTGAAGGGCACTTACCGACTATGCACCACTGAAGAGTTTCGAACTTAAGTTGATAGTTTATAGAAAATTTATTAATAAAAAGTATCAGCACAAAAAAATAGATACTAAAAAAAGAGATGCTTCTCAAAGACAACGGCACTTTAGTGCCACATACTTCTATAACCACTTACTTTGACATGCCACAGCTGCCTCACTGAGCAGCAAAAGCATGATGCTCCTACTTGTGCTTCTTCTTCAGTGAATAGAGCTTGCTATGATTTAAGAAACTTTTCCGTCAGTGTTTGCTTGCCTCACTCCAGCTCGCTTGCATCCAAGCATAGCGTTGGGGTAAATAGATATGTAGTCAAAAATAGGTGGCAAAATGTTAGAGGATGCCAGGAGCAGCAAATAGCACTAAGTTCGCCATCTTAAGCGGCATGCCACATACAGGCAATTTAGCAACTGCCACTCATATTGAAAATAGCTTGCTAAAAAGTATGTGAAAGCATAACAGAAGCTTATACTCGGTTAAGTGTGTGTGCGTTCAATTTGAAAGTAGTTGAGCATTTGCCGTTATTATTATTGTTGTTGTTGTTGTCGGTACACACTTTATTGATAAGGTCGAGAAAAGATTGAGTGGCATAGTTGGCATACTTGCGAGTTCAGTTGAGTTGAGTCGAGCTGCGCTGAGTTGAGCAAAGGCAGTCTCTAGCGTAGGAGAGGCTGCCAGCGGTTGGCAACTTAATTTTGCTCACACGCCATACCTGCACACTCCTACTTGCACGCACGCTTTTGTTTGTTTCCGATTTAGCGGCAAACTTTGTTGTGGGTTTGCGTGTCTGCCTAAGTGTTTTTGGATAATTATTTTTTTTTTAACTTCAGCTTTATTTTTTCGCATGTCAAATATTTCGCAAGTTTTATTAAGCTTTAAGTGATTTCACTAGTCAGCGGCACAGTTGGTGTTTTACTTAAGCTCCTGCTCTGGCTAAACGGCTTGCCGCTGCTGCATAGATCTCTCGCTTTTTGTGCTTCCATAGTAGACTTACATATATAAACATATGTATGTATATGTCTGTCGCTGGCGTTTTATTTCCTATTCGCTTATCCCAAAATGTCTTAACCATTATCTACTCCTCCACTCAGCCTACTTCTTTCTTAGACTTTCCTATGCACTCGTAGCAGTAGCAGATTCAAGATTAAAGAACAAAGAACAACAGTGGTACGCAAATTAAAAAAAATCCAAATTTTAAAAATTGTTAACGATATTTTAAAATTTTTTTCTTAATACTAAAATGTTGCAAAGGCATACAAATGTTTAAAAATATAAGCAAACAATTTTACAAAACTCGAAATTTATGAGATGATAAGTTTTAAATATTTTTAAAAAACTAAAAAATTACAACTTTACTTCTTCCTGCATTTTTTAAATAACAAAATTAAAGTGCTAATAAAAATATTTAAAAAAATTATTCTAAACATACGAACGAAGTTCCTTTCAAAATAAAATTTTTTTAACTTATAAAATTTGTATACTAAATTCATATATTTTAAATACAAATTGCTAATTTGTGTTTCTCACTAATTTTTTTTTTAAATATAATTTTTTGCAATTGAAATCAAGGTTTTTTTCAAATACATTTTTTTTTACCGGATATACTTACACACATAAAGCAAAAATATTAAATAATACAAATTCAAAAAATAAGATAAAAATAAAACCCCTATGCCCGGTTGCACCAATCAATTTTAACAGTCTGATAAATTTTAAAATTGATAGGTTAAACTGGGGATAAAATTTTTAACTAATTTTAAATATTTACACATTTTCAAAAACTGCAAAAAGATGAATTCAGTAAACCTAAATCATGAATTTTTGTTACAATAAAATTTTTTATAATTACATATTACATTTTATGTAATAACATATTGATTTTTTTGCATTTATGCATACAATTTTTTATAATCACATACTAAATCTTTTGTAACTTTGTAACTACATATTAAATTTTTTGTTTTAAAATTGATTACTGTTCAAAAAGTATTTGCTTTTGCTAAACTTCAACGTTTTTTCATTAAACTATTCAAATGTTTTTTTACAATTTTTTTCTCAATTTTCTCGCGTTTACATAAAACACTATTATAAATAATAATTAATTTTAAAACTAAAAACTATGTATGTATATAACTGCTACTTTTAAAAAAGAAAAGTAATACAAAAAAATTGTGTAAATCTTTAAATGCGATTTTAAATTTTGAGGATTTTTTATATCTCAAAACCCTATTATTTTAAAAAGTTTTCGAGCTGTTAAAAAAAGGGTAACCGTGCACTAGTACCAGTAGCAGCACTTTGAAGAAAGCCTATTGTTACCTAAAAGCAAAAAAAAAATTTCAAACTTGCTTGCGCTTGAAAACTGATAACAGCAGGAATGCTTTGAACGACAAACGCTTACAAGCAAAATAGTGAACCAAAAATCTCACAAATATACTAGCACTAACACATACTACTAGTTTCCATATAAAAATATGTCCTCTCTCACTTTTCCACAACACTACCTTTGCCTTACTGCAGCTCTGCTACGGATATCCTAACCAACTTGCAGCTCCATGGCAACCAGCGACGGCTGCTATCTGCCTGATAAAACTTTTAACTTAAAACAAAAGCATTTTTCATATTTCCTCCACTATCGCACACCACGGCGTATGAGTAATATTCTAGGTTTGTTGTCATTTAATCGCTTTAGTTTAAACTCCAGTTAAGTTTTTACTCTGGAATTTTCAAATATACTAGTTTTGGGTGTAAGATTAAAAATACTTTATCCTCGACTTATAGATAGGTATGTAAGTATGTGCTTGTTTATACTCAAAGCTATGAAAAACGCAATTGATTTATTTTTATACTTTAGAATATACAGGAAATTGTGTGAAGCGCCCAAGAACTTAGAGATGCTGTAAAGCGAGCAGTTTAGTTAAATAGCTGAAGAATTAAGTGGAATTTTGGCATAGGAATTTCAAAGTTCATCTAATATTAAATTAGATGAAAAAAGTTTTAGTGAGTGTTGTTAAGTTAGACAACACAAAGTTTTTAGATTTTGACAAATGTGGTAAATTATTGATAAGTTTTATGCTATTTTTGCTTGAATAATTTTTGCGTTTTTTTTGGAGTTTGTAAAAATTTAATAAATCCACGTGAGCTTCAAATTCAATACATACCTGTCATTTGAAAAAATCTTAAATTAGATTGTTAAAAATTGTGTGGAAATTTTATTAAATTTAATAATTTAAAGTGACATTTTTGAAAATTGAAATTTTTTTCATAGTTGAAAATTAAAGTTTTCGGATATTTTAATTTTTTTTTGAAATGTAATTTTTTAGCGTTCCGAAATTTTTGAAAGTTGAAACTTTCTTCAAAGTTGAAATTAAAAAAGAATTTTAAAAATAAAAATTAAAAATTTTAATATCTTGTGTAGTTTAAAATTAAAAAAGAATCCTTAATATTCTTTCAATTGCTAGCCCACATATTATTATCTGGGCAGCCAGTTCGAAAATGCCCATTCTCAGAAAACTTTTCAAGAACACCCTACTTCAGAATTCGGTTCAAAAATGCCCTATCTCAACACATTTTCGAAATATTTTCAGTTGATAGGGCGTTTTTAAATCAAATTCTGATTTTTTTTGAAGGTCTTATAAATTTTGAAAATGATATTTTTTTGGAAATATTTAAATTTCTAAAAAGTGAAAACGTTTTTAGACTGTCTACAAATTTGGTAAATTTTTGCTTTTAAACCTATGAACAAGTTTATATAATATATAATTAGTTTAGTAAATCCACGTAAACGTTTTTGAGTTTTAAATTTAGTATCATTTAAAAAAGTTGTATTGTTGTTCATTTAGTATTTATAAATGAATGCGACCGACAACTTCAAAAATTTTAAAAAAATTTCATAACTAAGAAATTTTGCAATTTTTTCGAAATGTCATAAGTTTTGAAAATTACAAAACTTTTGAAATTACATACCTAAATTGAAAAAGTTCTAGAAGCCGAATTTTCTGAATATTTTAAAGATAATACCGGATTTTTACTGTGCATTAAATGGCAAACAATTCTAATGATGGCATTAAAAAAAAAAACGTGTAATTACGTTAAAAAGTCATTAAATCTTTTTCCACATGCCATTTGTCCAATTGTAGAACGTTTTTCGTTATTTTTGTCACTTTAATGCAAAATTCGGCATAAGAATTTTTAAATTTATATAACAATTTTAAAATATTTGAAATTTTTTAATTTTTGTAGGACCAAATTCCATTTCACGACCAAAAAAATTCAATTCCACTCTCATTAAAGCGTACTTTAAGTAGAAACTAAGTTAAAGTTAGGTTTAAGCTAGCCTCAAATTTAACCAGTGTGCGTGATAAAAAAAAATCCGCCATGCACAAAGTAGATTTATTTTACGTTTTACACTTAATAGTCAATAAGGCCAAACAATGAAATAACAGTAAATAATATACACAAAAATAAATAAAAATGCCACATGTACCACAGGTCGTATGATTGACTCGCCGCCGACATAAAATTTAATACGTTGCGGTTGCATGAGCGGAAATTGGCAGCTCGATAAATATAATAATACATACCTAAATGCATATTCGACGTAAGCAAAAAAAAAAAAAGACTGCTGAAAAGAGCAAAATACAATTCCGCGCAGCAAATTGCATGAGCGTTAAGCGATTATTTTTTTTGGACATACATTTTTACGTTAATATATTTTTATATATCCTATATACCGGCTATTGCATTTATCTGTGTGTTTTGGGTAGGACATTCGATTGATGCTTCAAAGAAGATGCAAAAGAAGCAGAAAAAATAATAAAGCAATAAAAAAATAAATATAACAAAAAATAGGTTGTAAAATTTAAAATGTGGCAACTGCACTCAACCGCAGCCGCGCATACAATCAGCGTACAACTACCGTTGAGTTTCTTTATTTATTTAAATAAATTTATTTATTGTTTGTTTTTTTGCTTTTTTTGTTCATTTGCAGACGACTATTCGGCTGCATTATTTATTAAATGCATTTTAAGGCTTCGAAGCCAATAACTGGCTTGACTGTGTAAAAAAATAAACAATAAAAGAAAAAAACTGCCATTAACATGTTTGCACAAACAAAAATTTGCATACACTCGATTTTAAATTTTGTATATTTTTGGCACGCAAATTCACAGTTGCCTTGAACTATTTACAGCTTTTGGTGGTTCCTATTAAAATGCATACATTTTACAGCCATTTAGTTGGAAACGCGGCAAAATATGCTGATCGTGTGAATATGTAAATTTGCATGCAGGTAATTTTTTTTTTGCTGATGTCGAGACCAAAATGCAGCCATTTTTTACTAAACAGATAACTGCAAATTTTAGATTGTTTTTAAAAATGTAAATTTTTTGTTCTTTGTATTTTGCTTCATTGTTACCTATTGAGAGATTTTCTTTTTAATATTGTTTCAGGGTCTGCAAAAAGTAGTGTAATTTTAATTGCTGGAATTATTAAACATATTTATATTGTAAGAAAAATATGTGAAATAAAAAACCATACGAAGCAAACGGCAATAATGTTTATGTTTTTTTTTTTTGAAAAGAAATTTTTATTTTTTCGATTTTTAAAACTTTTTTACAAAAGCAATTCTTCCAAATTGAATTTTCTTCAAACGTTTGCTTTTCTGAAATGCAATATTTCCAAAATTATTTTTAAAATTTTTGTTTTACCGTTTTTAGCTTTTCATATAAGTTTTTGTGTAAACTTAATTTTTTTAAATATTATCTTTTATGAAAAATGTTCAAAATTGTTTATTTTTTGAAAATTTAACTGTAGTTCTCCAAATTTCGTTTTCTTCGGTTAAAATTTTCCAGTTTTATTTATCCAAATAATTTTTTTTTTATCTATTCCTAAAATCTATTTTCCAAATTTATTTCTTAAAATTAGGGCAACAGCCTAAATATAAGGTTTTTTCGATAGCTATCAAAACCTCCATCAAAAACTGCAGAACCCCGGCTAAACAACTAAAAACTTGCGAGTGTCGAAAATTCATTATTTTTTTATTATTTTTTTTCAAAATATTTGTTATTTTTTCGAGTTAGTATGTATTTTAAAATTACATGTTTGCCAAATATAATTTTATTTCTAGTAAAATTTTTTTAATTAATCTTTTTTCAAATAAAAATTTTTCCAAAATAAACTTTTTTGAAATATAAATTTTTGCAAATTAAACATTCTTTCAAAACACATTTTTTACCAAAATTAACCTTTTTTCATATTAAATGTTTGTTTTAAAGCTCGTTTTTTTACTTTTATTTTTTAGATTTCTTAAATTGGTTTTAAATTATTCTTTTTAGGGTAGCTTTGGTCTCTTTGCAAAATTAATTTATTCACAATTTTTTAGGTTAATATTTTTTCAAAATCTCTTTAATTTCTTTGCTTTTTGAGAATGCATTCTTATCATAAGCTTAATTTTAAATACCTCCAACCTGTCGGGGCGTATGAGTAATTAAAGTATCGATGCATAAAAAGTTACTCATACGGTCAGGTGAACAGGAATTCTTACATCTTCATATTTATCACCAATTGCACATAATTTTTAAATCACAGGTTAGGCTTTATTTTCCAATTTCTTTACAGAAATCCTAAAGTAAAATTCCGTTTGCATATTGTGATTATACAAATACACATTTTAATGTTTAAATATAGCTATTTTTGTACAAATCCACATTCTTTTCCTTTATCTCATTTTTTGGTAAATTTTTGAAATGAATTCCTAGAAATGTGGCGTCTGAAAATTTTTCAAGTAAGAATGTAGTTGGTACTTTCTACAGTCCATCTCTTCATATTGCTAGTTCCCTTTTCAAACTCATTTCAAATTTTATGTTTCACTGTATCGGGTTCGAAGTTTGTTTTAGCTGCTATCCCTTGGCTACCCTTTTGTGCCATGGAATTCTCTCCCTCCTCCTTGTAGAACTTTCACTTCTTAATTAATTAACTTATTTGCCTAAATTTTGGCAACGAGCCGCTAAAGTGCAAGTAAAATACTTTTGAACTGAATATGTAATATTATCTTCATTTTGAAATTATATATTTTTAACCGACTTCCAAAAAAAGAGGAGGTTATCAGTTCGTCGGAATATTTTTATTTTATTTTTTTTTTTATGTATGTTACCGCATAACTTTGCACCACGTCAACCGATTTCAATAATTCTTTTTTCTTTTTTGTTTTTTTGCTTTGGAAAGGTAGTGTCTCGGAGGTGGTCCCATACTAATTTGGTTTAGATCCGATCATTGGGTCATGAAATATATAGATATATATATATTTTTTTTAAGTCGTTTTTTTTTTTTTGCTAAAAATTACTTGTTTAAGATTTTTTTTTTAATTCTAAATTAACGTAGAAATTGGAAATGTGTTCGATTACGTAAGAATTAATTTTTCCAAATTTAATGTTTTTAGACGTTTTTTACGAAAGTGTTATTTAAAAAGTATTTTTCTATTCTATTTTTTGCATACAAATATCTTTAGTTTTTTCTTTGATATACATAAATATATTTTACTGCCAAGAATTTTTGCAGAAAAAGTTTTTCTTTTTGTATTTGAAAAAATAAAAAGTACATAGAATAAACTACAAAAAATATAAAAAAAAACTGAAAATTTTAAATCAAAAGTATTTTCACCTAAACGTATGTATTTCAATTTATCCTGAAAAATATTGCCTTTCTTTTTATGTTGGTGTTGGTTGATTTTTCCGACTGGGTGGTATATGATTTATTTTGGAACGAATTTCCGTCAACCCTTGCCAAGTTTGGTTTGGAGACCAAAGGCCTTTCCTTCTTGCTCTCTTTCGTCTCCTACCCATTCTGCGTGTGAGCTAGAAACTTTAAAAATATGAGACTGCTAGTATTACTTTCCACCACTTTGATTTTACCTTTATACCTTCATTATTAAATTTTTATTTGTTGCAATTTAATTTCTACTTCATTCTTAACTCATTTTTAAGTGCAAACCTTTCCTAACCACCCGACTGCATTTTATACTCAATACCTCTCTACATTGCTGGGCTGCCTGTCTTGACTTGACTTGATTCAGTTTTGTCGCTTAAAAAAGACGCAAAAGCCAACAGCAAAATGCACTTCAATATCCGTCTAAGCTGACAATAGAGTTATGTGAAAGGCTAAGACGACAGCGATAACAATGATGTTGACAGCAACAATAGCAATAACAGCAATAACAATAGTAGCAACAAGAGCAGCAATAAAAGCCAATGAAGGCGAGAGCAAAAAAAAATTAAATAAACTGCAAAGAAATTGCTTCAGAAAAACAGATGAAAGGATGGCGAATGTGTGAAAGAAGGTGGCTGAAGGGGCGATGGTGGCTAGCTAAGATATGACAGATTAAAAACAAGCACACAAGAGCACAAAATAATAACAAGCACACATAAAAGTCATTCACACACTCAGCCGTGCAGCTGTTTGCCCACTAAAGCTGTTTGCCACAAAAGTGTCATTTGATTGCTCTGTTGGACTCACACACACACACAGACCTGTATCTAACATACCGTGGCATGTTCGCACGTGTAGCAATTTTTTCCCTACAATTCTCTAAACGCCTGACTATTTTCATCTTTTTCGCCAACCTTAGCTACCTGCTTTGCGTCAGTTGCTGTCACAAATTTGTTTACTCGCTTTATTTTCGGTCTCAAGTGTAAGCATATTCTCACAATCTGTGAATTTAATTTGTGTTTTTGTGCTTTTTGTATTGTTGCCCAACTCAGCTGTCGTCGCCGCATTCATTGTGTCCAATATTGTCTGCTGGATCAACGATTTGTCGGGCTTAGAATCGCATTTGCTTGTGATTTCTTTTGAAGATAAGTCGGTAAGTGAGGAATGCGTCAAATTCCCACTATTGTCTTCCTATCGTTCTTTCTACTTCCACCCTACCCAGTATTTTGGGATCACATTTTGCTCCAACCTCCACTCGCTTGCTTCTCCTGTCTGCCATTCTGTTGCCTTTTTGCTCGTACTTTGCCTCGGTTGTCAGCTGCCATTCATTATCTACATCTAATTTAGTATTTTTGTCATTCATTTGCTTGTCTCATCCATTTTTGGGTATTTATGTATCACTCTGACGCAATTGCCTGTCCGATAGGCAAGTTGAGCTCTTCGATATCCTTTAATTTATAGGAGGCGTTGGATATTTTTAGCTATGTGTTTTTTTTTTTAGCTGCTTATGCTCATGTAGATTTACTGGCGTAATCCAAAGCTCGATGGATTAGACGGAAAATAGAGGGAATGAAAGCTGGGTTTTCAACTAAAGCAAAGAATGATGACAATTCAGAAATTAGCCACTCTGAATGGGCAACCCTTTTACGTCAACTTCATAAAAATTGTTTTATTCAGGCTCTGCAGAGTGGAGTGTTAACAATAGTCAGAATTTGTTTTTTTTATTTTATTTTTTTCTAAACATGACAATTCTCGGAAATTCCTGCGTGTTCTTTGGCATGGTTCTGATGTATCATTTTAATAAAGATAGATATGTAAATTGTAAACATTTTTTGAAAAATATTGTTTTGCCGTTTTTATGGATAGTGTTTGGGTGTTTTTTTTTTTGGAAATGAAATTTTTTGTAAATTGTATTTTTTGCAAATTAAAAAAAATTTTTATAGAAAATTTTATTTATTGAAAGTTGAATTTTTTTTAACTTTTGTTTGGAAGATTTATTTTTGGAACTGTTAATTTTTGGCATAATAGCAGAATACCTTTAATTCTCAAATTTAAAAGAATACATTGATGACATTGAGATAAAGCTGTATACTTTTTTTGGAGTTGTACAAACACAAGAGTTGCCAAAGGTCAAAGTTCAAGTGAAGCATTTTTTACATCGAAATTTCCCAAAAACTTATCGACTTATCCTTTAATATTCACAACGTTGTCGTATTGTTATATGTTGTAAAATTTAAACGGCTAAAATATATATTTTGGAGATACCGTAGTTTTCTAAACATTTATTTAACCTTTCAAAGTTTACGACATACAATCATACGACATATAGATATACATTCCTGCCAACCCGATAGGTAGGCCAGGAAAAAAAATAGAGAACCCAACGTTTTCACATTCTATAGACTGTATACTTTCCAGTGTTATATAATTTGTTCATCAACAAATGCAAAAAAAAAATATTTATTTAGTTAAAAATATCCTGGCCAGGACTTTTTCAGTCAACACACTTGAGAAATATTTACTAACACAATTAATTTCATACAAAAAAGATTTCATCTATTAAACAGATGGGTGTAGGTCGTGCCCTATTTGGATCTTCTAAATACTATAATAAACATATTGTGTTTAATCCTTTAATCCTTTTTAATCCTTTTGTGTTTTTGTTTTGGAGTTTTTTTTGGAATTGTTTTTTTTTGTTAAATATTTGTTTTTTCTAACATTCTTTATTTTTTTAATTATTTTTTAGAAATATTTTTAATTTATTTTTTTAAACAATATTTTTGGAAGCTTCTTTTTAGGAACTTCTATTTATTAGTCGGAAGTTTCAATAATTTTGAATAAATTTGAAATTGTTTTTACATGAAAATTTTTTATATAACACTTTTTCTGTTAGCGTTTTTTCATTCAATAAAAAATAAAAGCCGCTTTTAAGAAACTTTCTAAGAAAATGAACCTTAAAAATGAATTTTTTTTAGAAAACTAGAAAATTTCAAGTTAAATAAATTATTATTTTTTTGTTTAAAGTTGGAAAAAATTTAATTTCTGATTAATTTTATCCAAACCCCGTTTTTAAGCCAGGCTTTTAGGTAAAATTTGATTCTCCATCATAAAAGGCTTTAAAACTTTAAACTGGCGCTTACTTTAAATTACATATTTAAACTTCTTGGAGCCTTAAAACGCTGGGAGTGATGGCTTAGGTTGCGCTATCGGTAGGAGCGATTTTTATTCGCGCGACACCGTTTTGACAGTGAAATTCCTACATTTCATATGTTTTGGTAAGCCACTTAACAAAAGTACGCAGATACATTGCAAGCACGAATTCGTACGAATAAGATTCGCTCTGAATCTGAAACCGTAGCCTAGGGGCATGTTCTGCACTCATCGCGTTAAACAGAAATATAAATATGCCAAAATTGCATCCATCATTTGACCACAGTTGCATACTTATGTATGCACATTCGTATAGTTGCTTACATATGGAGCTCATGTCGCCTGTAAGTGAATATTACTCATACGCCCTGTCCTACCACTAGGCTTCCCATCAAAAGAGGCTTCAAAGACCAAATGACTGAAGTCGTACGTTGTTATTAAATCTGTAATTTTATGCAATAAATAGTAATAATCTCACAGCCGCTGCTCATCACCGCTCTTCGCCGTCATTCACTCGCTGATCGACTAAACTCATGACCGGCTGTCCAACTGTTGATGCAACTGCATAATGTTCTGCCCGGTTATGATAATAACAATTTCGTGGTAATTTATGTCGCTTTACCTTACATAATGAGCATTTTAAATGCAATAATTCGTGGACGAACAGGAAATTAAAAAAAAAACACAGAAAATGAGCAAAAAAATGCGCAATAATAAGCGCGGAAATTTCAATGCATATTCTCCAGCGTCCTGGTCGATCAGTTATGAATTACAAGTTTACTGGCGATGGCGATGGCTGAAAATGTGCAGCATTAATAAATGAAATGAAATGAAATAAAGGCTTTTGCAGGCATTCAACGCTCATAAAGCGGTGCCATAGCGGTGAATAACGCAACTGAAGCGGCAATTGCTGCTGTTGCTTGACTACGCTGGCGCCCTCGCATCTCAGTTGGTTGACTGCAGCTGACAGCAATGTTATGACCTGTCAATTATGGCCAGTGTGGAGCAATTATGGTTCAATAACACAGGCTAGCACGTGACGCCCATTCACCATAAGGGCATGAATTGGTGAGCAGTGAGCGGAATAAAGTGGGATTGAAGAATGTATTTTCACTGAAACGCAATGCGAGTTTAATATTTAATAAGTCGCTTGAATAATTATAAAAATTATCATTTAAATTGATGGGGTTTAAGTCGTACGAATTGGGAATGTGTTGATGGTGTTCATAAGATAAGGTAGCGATGCTTGAAGGCATGGTTAAAGGGAAATAGTTGAAATTTCTTTAAGAACGAATAAATTAGTAGCCACAAGATGGCGCTGGTAACCTTCCGGTCAAGAGAAGGATTTGTTTCGAAAACATGCACGCCGGATGGAAGAGAGATATTCAAAAACGAATAATTAAAATTAAGTTAATAAGGTACAAACAATATAAATAAATATTCTCACAGAATAAAATTTATAAAAATTAGAAAAGAAGAATTAGAAATTTTGTCTTTCTATTTTTTTCAAAATAATTTTTTCCGAAACAAATTTTTTATTTTTTTTTTTGCCCAAACTTAATTTTGCTTTTGAATCTAATACTTTTAAAAAGTAAGTTTTTTAAATTCATTGTTTCTGAACATATTTTTCGAAAGATATTTTTTCAATTTTGTTTTTTTTCCAAAATCTAATTTTAGCGCAAATGTGCGCTATGTATGTACAGTGCCGGACAAAAGTATTGGCACAGAGAATTTTTCGCAATATCTGAACAGTTTTTTATTCCAATTTAATTTCGATAATTTTTTATAAATATATAGTTCGTCCTACACCAAAAAACATAAAAACTAAATCTCTAAATTTTGTGCAAAACTCAGGAAAATTCAATAAATTTGCATGCTTATTTGCAACTTTCTATTCAGATTTTTTAGAAAAATTCCAAGTATGCAGTTTTATAGCTCAACTAATTTTGGTATAACAAAGTGCAAGCTTGAAGGTGCTAAAAAATCGCATTGATTTTTGGCAATTTTTTTTCAGTCAGGTTCTTCCGTACAAAGTATGTTCGACAACTATTTTTGGTATGGAGAAAATGAGCAACACCTTCTACTAAAAAAATGTCCACAAATCAACGCAATTTTTTAGATACTTCAAACTTGCACTTTGTTATACTAAAATTAGTTGGGCTATAAAACTACATACTTAGAATTTCTCTAAAAAATCTGAATAAGAAGTTGCAAATTAGTATGCAAATTTATTGAATTTTCCTGAGTTTTGCACAAAGTTTAGAGATTTTGTTTTTATGTTTTTTGGTGAAGTACGAACTATATTTTTATTAAAATATATTGAAAATAAATTAGAATAAAAAACTTTGCACATATTGCGAAAAATTCTCTGTGCCAATACTTTTGTCCGGCACTGTATGTATGTACATATATGTCCATATGTGCATATGTATATGTTCCAAAATTTTTTGAAGTCAAAAAATAATTTTATTTCTTCGAATAAAAAAGGACAAAATAAATGAAAGGAAACTAAACTGAAATCAAATAAAAGCGACACGAAATGAAGAGAAACAACATAAAATGAAATGAAAACAAGATAAATAAATTCAGTAAAAAGAAAAAATAATTAAGACAAGATGAAAAATGTGAATAAAATAAATAAAAAAATTATTTAAAAAATATTGATTTAAAACGAAAAAATTGAATACAAGGAAAATTTTAAAACTTCTCAAATTAAGTCCCAATATTCTATTCGAGTATGTAGATATTTAAAAAACTTTTATAAACTTTACTTTCCCATTTTTTGTTTTATTTATAAGTTTTGAAAATGTTGCGCAATGACTACCAAAAGCAAAATCCTCAAACATGTGTATTTATATCACTTTGTGCGGATTTCAGTGAAGTGCCTTGTGCTCATTTTTCAAGTAGCAACCAAGTTTATTTAAGTGAAATGAGTTCTAAAAAAGCATTCTCATATTGATATGATTTTAATGACATTTTCTTCTTCGAAATATATACCCACATATTACTATAGTAAGCGCAAATTACTTCAGACTTACACGCGTTCGAAAGAGCCTTGAGTACACACACACTGACACGCACACATACACACATAGATGCTTAAACCACTTCATTTGCAACATAACAACAACAACAACAACAATAATGGTGCCCGCCCAATGCTCAAAGCACTAACTTGTGCTAAATTCAGTTTTTGAGGCTTGTCGACTTTTCCATCCACAGTCATCTGCATGCCACTACTCAGCGCTCAGCGCTCATCATCCAACCACTGCGGCCTAAAGTGTTTAGCATTTTAATCATAATGAAAATTTGAATAAATGGTAGGGAAAATACATAATAATAATTCATAAATGCAATTACATGCATGCATTTAAAAGTTTTAATGTAAATAATGGAAGAGAGACGACTACTTGCATAGCATTGAATGCATTATGAAGATAAATGCGTATAAATATGTACTATATGTGTACTATGTGCTAGTGCTTTTAGAGTGCTTCAGGCCTATTCACATGTACAATATACAATTCAATTCATATGTTGGCATATGCAAAAAAAAAAAAATTAAATAAAAACAAGTAAGAAAGTCTAAGTTCGGGCGGAGCCGAACATGAAATACCCGGCGCAAGTATTAAATATATGTTTTTTCACCTTTCCGAAACCTTCCGCAAGATGGTAAGCCGGGGTGTATCAATTTTGAGTAAATTAGCGTCCTTCAATTTCGAAATATTGAAGTTTCAAGCANCTATATCTATCTCGATTCGTTTTGGCTGTTACAAACAACCGTTATGTGAACAAAATTAATATACCCTTGTGCACAAGTGCGCTCGGGTATAATTAAACCCATTGCAAGTTTGTTACCCTTTATATATTTATGTGTTTATATAGCGACATAGAGTTGTTTATGTATTTGTATATTGTTGTATTGCCGTTGGCATGTTTTTCGTCAAGAATTTTTAATATACACATTTTGCACTTAACCACACAAATGAGTTGCACTCAAGTGTGTGGCGGCTGGTCCTTAAGCCACATGCATGCATATAGATACATCATTAGGGTGTTCCAAAAATGCATGTGAAAAAGTAAAGTCGGAATTTTAATGCTCTCTCCCGCTAGGATTGTTCTATATCGGAAAAAATATACCCTTTTTTATATTGAAATCAAAAAATATTTACAGGCCGCTCAAAGCGCTCAAAGTTTTCCATGTATTTTATATATAATTCTTGAAAATCAATATTTTTCGATCTAGAACAATCCTAGGAGGTGATAGCATTAAAATTCCGTTCCTAGTGGGTGAGAGCATAAAAATTTGCGACTTGACTTTTTCCCCACATTCATTTTTGGACCACCCTTATATACATATGTATGTAGGTAAAACCACTACACTGTTTGCTTGGCTACATAAATAATGTATAAATTTAGATTTTGGGCGAGTAGGGGCAGTAGCAGCTCAATGTGGCAAAAAAAAAAATTAGTTTCATAAATAATTTAATCTTTCCTCAACAGACAAGTAAACTAGGAATACTTAGTAGGTATAACTATGTTTATTTTTCGGATGTGTTATGTTTCTTTTGCCTTGCTAAAAATAATGAAAGGTATTTGATTTTGTTGTCTTCATAATCGATTTTCCAATTCATATTTCGTTCCATTCCGACAATATTATCATGCTTTCCTATCCCATTTAATTCCATTTCATTTTTTTTTTATTTGTTATCTGTTATTTATCTTTTTTAACTAATTCCGTTTTTTTTCTTAATTTTTCTCTAAATTTTAATTGTATGATCATTTCAACTTTTTTCGGGGCTGGGCGGGATTTTTATGAAACTTTTCTTTATTTATTCGATTTCGTGATTTTTTGGGGCGTGTTGCAATTTTTCGGATTTTTTTTACCTTCCGGTATTTTCCGAATGCTTTTGGGTCGGTTTCTGTGGGACTTTTCCGATTTCGTGGTTTTTTCGGCTTTTGTCGGAATTTTCTCCTACTTTTCGGGTGTTTTTTTTGCGATCATTCGGGGTTTAAACAACAATTTTCTGGATTTTTCGTGTACTCGAGATTTTTTCTAATCTCAAAAGTGTTTAAATTATTTTCGGAATAGCTCGGGTTTTTTCGGATTTTGTTTTGCCTTTCGGCATTTACGGGAATTTACAGGATAATTTCGGGAACCTTTGCGCGTTTTTTTTTATCTTCTCGAGATTTCCGTGGGACTGTTATGGATATATCAAACTCTTTTGGGATTTTTTGGAAAATTTTTGGGGTTGTTCGAGATTTTTACGGAAATTTTCTGGATTTTTCTTGTACCTTTCCAGAACTCCTCGGAAGTTTTTGGAATGTTTTCGGGATCGGTCGGTATATCTATGGAACTTTTCAGGATGCATCCGATTTCGGTATTTTTTCGGAACCTGTCAGGGTTTTTCGGAATTTTTTTTTATCTTCGGGAATTTTCAGGATAATTTCGGAAACCTTCGAGATGTTTTTTCAGTCTCTCAGATGTTTTCAGGATGTGTCTGGATTTATATAGGACTTTTCCGGATCTAACCGATTTCAGAATTTATTCGGACCTTGTCGATATTTTTCAAAATATTTTGCTCACCTTTCGCGATTTTTTAGAACGTTTTTGGGATCGCTCGAGATTATTCACAGGAATTTTGTAGGTATTTTCGAGACCTTTTCCAATCTTTGTTTTTTTGGAATATCCGTCTGGGTTTCAATAGGTTTTCTTCTGGATTTATCCGATTTTTACGATTTTTTTGGGTTTTTTCGGTATTTAAGGAACATTTTTTTCGTACCTTTGTACCTTTTGAAATTTTGATCGTCGCTTTTGGGGATTTTTCGTGACTTTTCGTGTTGCATTCTGAAACTCAATACGTTTTCTTACAGCTCATAAACCAAGCAATTAATTTACGTAACAAAGGCAGCTACTTGCCCAAATGATTTCAAATATCTTAGCTCTCCGCTCTTATTAGCATTGCAATTGTTCGTGCAATCCAGCGCACAAGCAATCAGCATAGTTGAGTCACTTTAATCTGTATCTTTTTTGTTCTTTCACTACCCTCGATTCGACCTAAATTTAACGCCATCGGCGGCATACTTCAGCTCTTCCAGCCGCCATTCCCTTAGAGCATTTGACAAGTTCTCGCGCGCGCGCGAAAGCGAGGCAAATGCACAAAAACATTTTACCTACTTCATAAATTTTGAAAGCCTTACATAAAATTCCACTTCATCACTTGGCATAGTTGCTGCGTGAGTGGAGAGGCAGAAGAGCATCTACGCTTCTCCGCCTCTTTTGTTCGCGAAGGAAATTTGCCCACATTACTATTTACAAATAAAATGAAATATGCGCCCCTGTGTTCGCCTGCATTTGTTCCCATTAACGTACTTTCACCTTCCCTCGCTCTCCTCCTCAGCGCGCTCATGCTCAAGGCGATGCATCATTAAACATCTGTAAGAACGCTGAACGCTTGAGTGGCACTGATGACACCGTTACAATTGCTGTTGTTACCGTTATCTGCTGCTAACTGTGTATCTCTCAGACTTTTTGCAATTATCCTACACAGAGACCTGTAAGGGATGCAAATTTTTCCTGCTAATTGCAGCTCTCGAAATGCCTGCAGGCGTTGGAGCAAAGCAAAGGAAACCGCGAGGAAAAAGCGTCTAAAAATTCATAATTCATAGAATTGCAGGAGAGTGGTGAAAACAGGGCGGCCGCACGGGAGTGAGATTCGTACAAGAAAGCCACGCGCAGCAGATAAAATGCTGACTGCAGCAATAACACCCACACAGCAGCTGCAAATACTTGCACCAGCAAGATGCAAAGCATAACTGCGAGGAAAATTAAACAAATTGCTCGACTGCCGTGCTCAAACGCCTGTAAGTATTCTATAAGCAGGCAGTCTCTCCCCACTTCTACCCTCCTGGCTGCTTACGAAAAAATGAAGGTTGTGGCGTGTTTATTTAGCTGCACTTTTATTCGATAATTTTATTTTTATTTTTTTTCGCCTTTTTCTTGTAGTTTTTTTCATTATAAACTGTTATCATTTTACCGTTAGCTCAAGCATACAATTGCTGACTGTGGAAAATTCTGTGCAAAAAAAAGTGTGTAAAGTCAAATGGGCTAAGCGGCAGCTCAAAAGCGAGTTTTTAATTTGTTATTGTTGGTCTTGTTGTTGTTGCTGATTTTGCTACTGCCGCAATACTTCTCGCCGTTGTTGCAATAGCGTTTCTCTTGTAACGGGAAACGTACGCCGTGGAAAAAAGATACGCTCCGAAGAAAACTTAATTCCGCATGAAGAAAATGGTAGACAAATAAAGTGGCTGACAGCTTAGTAAACGATTAGCTGGTGAGAATGCAAGTTTCGAGGTGGCTTGTGAGTGCTTCGGCGTGTCGCGATAAGAAAGCGCCAATCGGGTCGCAACAGCAGATGTCATTAGCAGTAGTCTGCTAGCTGTTGTTGCTTCTTTTGTGACACAACAATTACAAAGGTTCAACTAATTAAGAAAGTATTTTAATTTTTAATGGCTTGACACTGAAGGCGATAGCGTGACATTTGCTAATGCAATGGGCATCAAGTTTAGAGTAATAACAAATTTGAAAAAATTTTAAATTCTTCAATATTTTTTTTCAAAATCTTCAAATACTAATTAAAAATATTCAGTTTTTGATATTTCTAAAACTTCTAGAACTTTCAGAAGTTCTGACTTTGTTTCAGAAACGTTCTAAACGTAAACAGTGATGTAGCGAGATTTTGGATGCAAGTAATAACAAATAAAATATTCTACTGTTTTATTTTTCTAAAACTAGAGTTTTTGATTTTTTTTTAGTTTATGAATTTTAAAAAGAAAATAAATAAGTAGACTTCTTTAATATAAATTACTTAACTTAGTTTTACTTTTTGTATTCAAAAATTTTAAGACTTAAAAAACTTTCAAAATTGGTAAACTTTTTAAAAATATTTTTTTATGTTTTATTAAATTTTGAAACACTTTTTAAAAATGTCGAAAATTAATAGTTAGTCTAGACTTAACTTACGTAAGAAATCGCCAATGGTTACTACACGCCAACTTAGCCAGAAGCGAAAATTTTTTGTTTTTGTATTTGTTTTGTATTAAGCCACATATAAAATTCCTGAACAAAAATATAATGCGTTACGTTTGTGGTATTCAAAACTTTTAAGACTTAAAAAACTTTCACAATTTGTAATCTTTTTAAAAGTAAAATTTTTTAAATTTGAAAATTTTAAAACACAAGAGTTTATATTTTTTTAGAAAATTTTCAAACTTAAAAGTAATATTTTAAAAATGTCGGAAATAAATACCATCAATAGTTTTGTATCTGTAATAAATTTGGAAACATTTAGAATTTAAAAAAATTTTAGAGGGTTTAAAATCTAAATTATGTATATAATTTTATTTTTTTTAATAATCAAGAAATCCTTAAATACCTTTAAAAATAGTGAAAACTGCGTACTAAGAATTTTTAATCGCAAAATATTAATTTATTTGCATTTTTTCGTCGATGATCTTAAAATTCTATATATTGGAATTCGATTAAGTGAAACTGGATAGTTTTAATCGCCGGTTTCACCAGCAATTTAAATTGAAAATGATTTCTTATTTTCTGCCAATTTCCAGATAAAACTCGAAAAAATTAAAATAATTTTTTACTTAAATTGCTTTCATGATATTGGCTGTAAAACTTCGAAAATATTTTTTTGCAGAGATTTTTATAGTACAACTTGGACGTCGTCTTAATATTTTTTTTTGTAATGTAAAAAATTTTAATAACCTTTTAGAGTTTTGACATTTCAAATTTCTTTTAAATGCCACTTTTTTATAAGGAATTTTTGGATATTCTCAATTAATTTTTTTTTTAACTAAAATTTGGTTTATAAATTTTTTTTCTTGTAAACATTCCAAATCTGTAAATTTAGTTAGTTAAAATGTTTTTTAAATAATTTTTAATTCATATTTCACATTGATTTTACTCTCTTTTTAAATTCTCATGTTCGTGCAAGCATTTGGACGTAGGTTTTTATGCATGCCGTTTCATAGCGACCCTCGCCGAAGCACTTGCTAAGTAATAAATACCCATTATGGCATAAAAACTTTCCACATCTTCCATTACTTTCAATTACTTTTCTCAACTACGTACACTCGCCAACGTTTTCATAATTTTACCACAAATGCCAAGCTTTTGCCTTACCAAGTGACCCTCTCCAAAATTAGAACAAGTAGAGATCTTTGAAATTAAAATTGTAAATCTTGTACAAAATTCGCGAAGTGTAAAAATATGCGAGTACTTGTGAAACCTGTGTAGAAAAAGTACATAAATAAGAACGTACTTCTCGTAGAATTCTAAAAAACTTCGCAGCAACTAAGCCTAGCAAAGCACTCACTTTTGGCTGCTTGACTGACTGACCGACTGGCTAGTGTTGGCAGGTGGCTTACTGACTCACTGACCCGCTATGCTGTGTTGAGCCACTTGCGCTCAATAGCTGCTGAATGCAGTGTGTGTCTGTGTGTCACCGCTTACAACTTGACCTGTACACCTACGCGCTGCATAACATTAAATAAGCGCGAGGTACATATAAGCAAGTTTCTTGACTTCAGCGGCGCTAAGTTGCTTCCAAGCGACTATCACTTGCCTAGAACCCAGCTGACATGCAGGTATACATGGCTTCGAAAGTTCTAAGTCGAGTTGAAAAAAACATTCATACACACCACCTGAAAGTATTGATCAAAAAAATGTACCAGAAAAGCATGTGACAGCAGAAGAAGAAAAAAAACAATGAAAGAAAAGAAGCTTTCCGACACTGCTTTTCTGTCACCTTTTCTGCTACTATCGCTGCTACTACGCCCACTCCAAAGTTTAATATTTGCTCTGCTGGCTTTAGCTCCAATCTCCACATTCTTTGCTTCAAGTGCACGTGTATGCGCTTTCTGTTTGTGCGAAATCATGTTTGCATTCCACTATTTACCAGTTGACGATTTCTTTTCGTTTTTCTTTGCTTACATTTTGCCGCTGTATCCAGGCTTTTTCATACTCTAAAGTAAATACCAAAACGAATAAGTCGATCCTACACAAGCAACTGTTTGTGTTCGTTTGTGTGTGTGTCGATGTACTTGTATTATTGCAGCTGGGTCGCACACTTTCTTAACTTGGTCAATAGCACACTTCACACCATTTCGCATTCGCAGTTGTACTAGTTGCGATTGTATTTGCTCTCGTTTTTCCTATTTGTTTGCATTTCACCTACGTACTTCTTTCAAACTTTGTTACTCGCATGTTTGCTTTTGCAAGGCTTACTTTTTTCGAAACATAATGCAAATAAAAACAGTAAGTAAGTAAAACTAAGCCAAAGAAAGCAAAACACAAAATCCAAGACTAAAAAAAAATTAAATAAAATCCTTCTCTAGCGTAATTTTGGATATTTCAGTGAGCCATGTCGTATGAGTGATTTTTTTCTCCCACACAGCCGTTAAAAGATTTTAAAGTCTGATTTTTTTTCTGATTTTCTGGAAATCAAAATTTTGTAACCGGTAGATAAAGTTGAAATGAGAAATTTTGTTAATCAAATTTTCGGTTACAAAATATTCGGTAACGTTCAGAATATACCTGTTAATGACTAATTTTAAAGCTTAAGAAATTTGATAAATATTTATGAGGGAAATTAAAATATTTTCAGATTGGTAGTTTTTTTAAAGTTTAGTATTTTTTACACCTGCAAATTATTTTAGACTTTATGAATATTCGCAAATTCAATATTAAAATATTTATAAGTTTTAAATTGAATACAAATAAAATAAAATAAATTGAATAAATTAAAAGTGTGTTTTTTATCAAAAAAAAAGTATAAACATAACTTGATTATCGAAATTCTTTAAACATTTAGATATTAGTTAAAATGTGAAATTTTTTCTAAATTGTCATTTCATTTGCTATAAGTTTTTAAGGACCAAATTTACAGTGCTTAGTTAACTCAGAGTCGGCAAGTAACTACGCACTATTTGGCCCTAAAATTTTTTAATAACAAAAGAGATATTTTTGATTAAAATTGTAGGTTCGTTTTGAATTGTAGAAATTGCAACAAATTTAGATCTAAAGTTTCTAACTGTTTACAAAATCTAGAGGTTGAAAAAAAGGAATCACAAAAGCTCTTAAAAAGTTAAAAGATCCAAATATTAAAACTCAAAAAGAAAAAAACTAAAGGTTAAACCAACTGATGAACAATTTTCTGCAGCACGAATCCGCATGCTGCTTATTTTTGTGCAAACCTCTTGATACATTTAATTAAATTTTTTAAAAGTAAAATTTTACGAGCGTTTGAATTTAAGTGAGCATTTTGGTAGAAAATCCTCGTACAAAAAATTCAAAAATTAATTACTATAAATTGCTTAAACCTTATATAAAAGTCAGGAATTTTTATTTTCAAACAAATTTAAATTAAAAATTATTTTATTTATTTTAATTTAGTATGAAGTGACAAGGTAAATAATCATTTTGTACTTAAATTGCTGGTGAAACAGGCGGTTATTTTTATTGTGAAAATTTTAATAAACAAATTTTTGTAATTTAGAAATCACAAAAACAAAAAAATCAAAATTGATTAAACAAATTCGTGACTTAAAAAGTGTTCGAAGTATTTTGAAAGCTTCAGAAATTGTCTAAAGTTTTAAATGTCTCTTTATTAACAAAAAAACCCCGCGATATATGTGTGGAACGTATGTAGGTGGTAAAGAGTTAAAAGTTCTTTTTTTATAAACTTTTTAATATTGTAAATTTTGTTTTCCTAATTTTTTCTTACTATTTTCAATTTATGCATTTGTTATATTTCTTTTAATATGTATTAAATAATTTGTAATTTATGTATTTGTTTTATTTTTTGTAATTTTAAAATTTGCTGTAATTTTAAAACTTTTTTGTAGGGCTGTGCGATTAATTGATTACTCAAAATTTTAATTAGTCATAAAGTAAATAACTCAATTATTCGATTAATTGGAAATTATGATTACTCAAAAGTTCAGTTACTCGAGTAATCAAGATTTTTGATTAACCAAAAACAAAAATATTTGAGTAATTTGCTTTATGATTAATCAACATTTCGAGTAAAATGAGTAATCAACATTTCAACTCTTTACATATAAAGTAGTTGAAGTTCCTTGATATTCTGAAAACATCGTTTCTGTTTTCAAAAATTGAAACGAAACATTTTTTTCTATACAGAATGTAAAAAAGAAAATAAGCATTTTCCAAAGCAAACTCTCTTAACGAGCAAAATTATTATTTTTTGAGTAATCATATTTCAATTAACTCGATTAATCATCGTTTTGAGTAATCAAAATCTTGATTACTCGAGTAATTGATTAACCTTATAATTGATTAACCAACTTGCTCGAGTAATCGAATAATCGCACAGCCCTACTTTTTTGTAATTTTTAAATTTGTTATAAGTTGTAATTTTTCAAATTATTATAGTAACTTTTAAGTTAAGTGTAATTTTTTTAACTTTTTTCTTCTTCTTTTTAAACTTAGTATATGGATATTTTGTAAATTTATGTTTTGTTTGTAAGTTTATGTAGCTTGTTGTAATTTTATTTTTTTTTTTAGTTTTTAATTTTTTTGTAATTTTTATTTTTTTTGTGACTTAAATTTTTTGTATTTAAAATTTTTGTAATTTTTAATTTTTTAGAATTGCTAAATTTTTTGTAATTGTTAAATTTTTTGTAATTGTTAAATTTTTTGTAATTGTTAAATTTGTTGAAATTGTTAAATTTTTTGTAATTGTTACATTTTTTGTAATTGTTACATTTTTTGTAATTGTTACATTTTTTGTAATTGTTAAATTTTTTATAATTGTTACATTTTTTGTAATTGTTACATTTTTTTGTAATTGTTCAATTTTTTGTAATTGTTAAATTTTTTGTAATTGTTAAATTTTTTGTAATTGTTAAATTTTGTAATTGTTAAATTTTTTGTAATTGTTAAATTTTTTGTAATTGTTAAATTTTTTGTAATTTTAAATTTTTTTGTAATTGTTAATTTTTTTTCAATTTTTTTTTTTAAATTTTGGACAATTTAGTTTTTAAGCTTTAGAAATTCTTCAAATTGAATTGAGGTGAATTAATTGAATTGAATTGAATTGAATTGAAAAGTGTTTTCTAATAGAGGTCGCCCCCTGGCAGCCAATGGCAGGCTTCCAAGTATATTTTTTGTCTTAAAAAACCTTAAAAAATCCTCTTACCGTTCAGAAGCAGCGAAAAGTTTTAGGTCCCTGCATTTTTGTTATAACATCAGCACGCACACCACAAATTCCAGGAGAAGCTTCCATAGCAAAAGTATAAGCGCCAAAATATTATTATTAGAGGTCTTGAAAGTTTAAATCCTTAGCTCTTTTTTGTACAAAAAATAGCAAACGTACTTAGGCTTTTGAATTAAAGTGAAATTAAGAGGTAAATAAAAAAACAAGGTTTTTGTTTACTTAGAAAATTTTAAAAGTTTAAATTTTTTAACTCAAAAGTTTATAAATTCAAGAGATAATGTGAGTAAATGCCTTAAATGCGGCGAAGCGACGATCAAAAGTTTTCTAAGAATGCATAAATACGCACATAAATATTGCAATCGCAAAAAATGTTAGCTCGAACTGTAATAGCTTTGTACATGCATACATACACGCATACTTTCTATACATTCATAGATAGGTATGTTCTATGTACATACATATGTACAGAGATTAAAGCCCAAAATCGCAGAAGTGATTGTGCAACTGATTGCTGCAGCCGCTGCTGATTGTTTAGCTCTAATGAAATGCCTGCTTGTGCTTACATGCACACATACATATATGCTACATATGTATATCTCGTTCGATATCCCCCCTTATAGCCCTGCGACCCACTCTCACTCGCTCACTCACTCAAGGGGTCTACATAAGTATTTGAGCCTCCTAATGAACCTCCCGCGGCTGGACCTCGCATTTGAAGCATTCACAACAGCAATTTGAAGGTTGCAATGTTGCACATCAAGTGCATTTGATTGCAGCACAGATACAAATTGCAAAGAGTGAGAGCAAACGCACATACAAGCCCGTGAAAAAGATAAACAGTTGCATAGTAGATGCATTTGCACTCGCTGGAATGCAGAGGCGCTGGCTTGTCCCGCGGGCGTCACACAAATTTTGCTGGATTTGAAATATTTTCGATTATGCGATTTCAAGGCAAATTGAAGGTGCGGCGAAGTAAGGGTGTACTAGCAAAAGTTGCCACTCCGTGCGATGTTGATGTGACATCAGAGTAAAAGTAGGAGAATGCGTTGAGGAAACTAGACGAGATCAGATGGCTTATGGCAGTTGCGCTAGAAGGCTGATGGACATGATGGATGCGTGGGTGAATGCCAAGTGCATGTCCGCTCGCATGATTGCATGCTGAGACAGCTGGTGGGAGCAGGCTTGCACCAGACTGTTATATAGGAGTTGGCTGCTGTTGCTAGAGGCTGCCACAAAATTCGTGAGGCCAAACACATATGGCGCTATGTCCATCTAGTGGCAAGAAAATGATGAATGCGGACGCATCTGTCGCTTGGACAATACTAAACGTGAAAGCGTTGTAATACTGTTGTAATAGTTGTTGTTGCCGTTCCGTTTAATAAAGCCTCCTTTACACTGTTACCCTGTTACCAAGGGCGCACAGCCAACGCTTGACTGTTAACGCATGGCACAAAACAGCCACCAGTATGCTCGCTCGAGTATTGCTGTTCCTCCGTTGTTTGACATGCACTTGTATGTTGCAAGTAATTCTACATAAACAAGCTGCAACTATCTCTGATAAGTTATCTCCACTTCAGTGCCAACCAAGTGGGTGGTTGGTCGCCCAATCTTCCAATTGCATATCTACAAACCACCCTGTAAGAAACGCTCACCACTTCGATATAGCCACGCTTTTGTACTAATTGCATCATCCGCTGTTGTTGCACATTGCATGTTGCAATTAGTGTGTGTTTATGCACCTTTGTGGCGCCTATTGTGTAATGAACCTTGTTAGTGGGTACTCTTGGAAGTGTAGCTTAAACAAAGCGAGGGCGGAGAGTGTAGGTATTTTGTTGCCTTGGAGAATATCTTCCCCAGCTTCAGTGTCTTGCTTTGTGTGTATTTATGTTGGTGTGTATTATTTATGACTTACATATATGTTTTGCGTGGTTTGCTCTAACCACCTTGCGGTCAATCAACTTAAGAGTATGCAGCTTTCGTTCAGATGCCAAGCATCGATGTAACTAAACTAATGAATGTCTTTGCCTTTAGAATTCCTGTGCTTCTGCGTCCCTGTGGTGCTGGCTAGGGGATATGCTTGCCTGACAACGATTAAGTGGCGAGGCATGTTGCAAATTGTTGTACAAACAATTGCCAGACAAGGTCGTTTATTGGTACACTGAAGGTAAGTTTGTGATCATTACGTGGACTTTTTAAATAATGAAATACCAATTACGGGGAAACGCTCTTTCAAGCGTTTTGAAACAGTTTCGTTTCTATAAAACACAGCTGGGCTTTCACTCTATTTCGATCGCCAAAAATTTGAAAATGTACATATTACAGGCGTGCCAAAAAATATGTAGTATGAAGCCAAGGAGGTGCAAAATATATTAGAGTGTATGTCTATGCTGCATACTTTTAGGCACATATTTTATTCATTTATAAATATATGGCTTTCAAAATTTGTTGTAGCGATATCGGCATTCCATAACAGGCAGCTATGTTCTATCGTCACAAGTAGTCTAAACTCTTCGTGCCCAGCCATATGTCGTTAGAGCTGTAAAGATGAGTTCCAGTACGGTTTGATTTGCTTGTGACCACAAATCAGGCTCAGAACAGGTGTCACAGATATGATAAACTATTTTGAATACTTAGTAGTCGGAAAACTTTCTTTATAAACCCATTCTTTGAAAATTTCGCCAGGTCAGACATTGAGGTTAGGCTGTCCGCCTGCTCATGAGCGTTAAAGCTTCAATAATAGTTACCAGTTCATAGAACTGTCGGAGATCTTTGTTTAAAACATATCTTATTTTCGATCAAAATTAGTTGTAACTATGGGCTTGCTTTGTTTTGTATAAAAAGATGAGATTTGCAGCCCAGTAAAGGACTTTGGCTTAGATCTACCTCTTGATATGCAGGAATCTGTTTAAATCTGGTTGATTGGAAAGCACCATCGTTAGCCGCCACCTGCCACAACTTATTTCATACGCCGTTTGAGAAGTGTAGCAAAATCGAGCTAAAGCATATTGCATACTTTTAGGCGTATGGATGGTTAAATGAGGAAGTTTCCTCAAGGGACTGTTGGTAAAAGAGTTAGTGGTTGATTGCGGTAAAAGGGGTTGTAAATATAAATATTAAAAACTTGATAAGTAATCAGTAAACTACTTGCCAATTTTACGATACTAAATATTTGGTACTTCCTTGGGGTGGATGATTGCCGCTCTAGCAACCCTACCACGCAATTTTTTCAACCGCTTACATACATATTTATGTACTATATCGATCGAAACTTTTTAATTATTATCATGACTTTTTAAAATTAAGTTCCTACTTCTGAGGCGATAAACCAAAAAATAAACTGACGCCTAATTTTATACTTCAAATTACACTAAGAGCTTATTAAAACTCCTCTTAAAATGGTACACTATTTACGTAATTCAACTTTTATTATACTCAACTAGCAGAAAGTACATAATTCATAAGACTTTCTAAACAAAGCAAATTCCCAGAAAACGCTCTTCAAGCGCCTAAAATTATGCAAACATAATATATATTTGTACACATAAATGTACAGTCTATTTCGTAACTTAAATGTATTTGCAGTTATTATAGCGTTAATAATTACTTGAATATTTTAATAGAAATAATTGCACACAAATACATAAGCAATTTTGTGTTACTCAACATTGATTGTGCTTGTGTATGTGCACATACATACATAGCACATTCATAAATTCCACAAGGACAAAGGCTGGCACAGCGCCTGGGTAAATTTACTTTACTTTAGTGCACTTCCTACAGCCCAATTTGCAAAATGACTTCGTAACGACGTCGTCTCCGAGTCGTTCTGGTGAACAGTTTGTTCGCCGGCGATCAGCAAAAAACGATATACTAGTGAACTGCAAAACGATGCTCAAAATCTTGAACAAAAACCATACAATCCAATTTCAAATTGTGTGCAATAAAAAAAAAAAAACAACAAATCAGCAAGCATTCCTAAAAATGTCAAACTTTTCAATCCGAATTAAAACAAAAAATATAAAACCGTTTTATAGCTGATTAAATTTTAGTGTAATAGAGTACAAATTTTATATGGAAAAAATTAATTCGATTTGACGTCGTTTCGAGTTCACTAGACCGACGTCGTAACGATCTCGATTCGATGAGTAAAAACGACGCCGGAACGGAAAAAACGACTTCGTTTCGACGTCGATTCGAACTCGTCCTCGCCCTGTGGCAAATTGGGAAGATAAAATTTGTGTTTATGTATGCGCCTATAAGTACCCTGTGGGGAAAATATCTAGTTCTGAAATGGTGCGCTTCTAGTACATTTACACCCATTACTGGTTCGCGATAAATCTCTTTTGCATGCAAACAACTGTCGAACATGGCGTTGTCCTAGGAAGTGTCAAATTATTTTGTTATTGGCTAGATTCCAGTAGATCCCAAGATGTTAAAATGTCAACCAAAATTTTAATTATGTATTACCAAGTTATGAAAAAGCATTTGCGAAGTGCAGAATGGAAGCGTATTTGAACGAAAAAGCCTCCAAACACATATCTATGTAAAGTAAAGAAGCCCCCCGCTGCATGCCTTTTTCTATAGTTCCGAACCAGTTCTAAATTCGTCACCTTAGATATATTTAGATTTCTAATGAAAAAAGTGAAATAAAAAAGTTTTTCAAAAGTACCAGATTTCGTTGATTTTGAACCGGTGGAATCTATGTAGCTCCTATTGGAATGGTTCGTTTTTGGCTATAAAGATCTAGTACGGAATTGGAAATTTACTTCACTTGTTCGCGGTTTCCCTGCACGGTATCTTCGTGTGCGACTAACATGTAGTGTTGGATAACAGATAATTGTGGTTTAAAATTAACCTTAACACAAACACAAGCACACGGATATGGTTTTAAGCGAAGTTCTATGCCGGCAAATGAGCATACAAAAGCTGTGAGCTTATGAATGTATAAATACTTGCATACACATTTCTTGCAATTATATGAATAAATAGATTTGCTGTGATAAATGAAAAGATTTTAAATATGTCATTTACACAATGGCATCTGCTTTAAGTTTGTTTGATTTAATCAAGGAATAAATGTAGTTTAGTGCGCAAATCAAAAACTATATAGATAAAGGATTCTCCACAAAGGCTCCAAATTTACAATCTATTTGCTTCTCATTTCGCTCGGAAATCTCGGCATTTGTGATGCATTCGCTCAGCATAAGGGAATGTCTAGAACTATTCAACTGGAAATGCCTAAGGGACTTGTATAATATATATAAAAAAAAAATACTTGTCCGGCAATATTACTATAAAAATTTTGTTTTGTGCTTTCGATAAATACATACATACATATTTTTATCGATAAAGTTTTCGATAAAAAACGACTAAAGATACCCAAAATATTTTTTTTTTTTGTGTTTTAAATAAATTTACTCAGTGTAAATGTCTAATAGCTTATTTCCACCAAAGGCTTAATTAACTGCAGTTAAGGGCTCAGATAAGTACGAAATATTTTTTAACATGGGGTGATTGGCAATGATTATTTCTTACTTTATTACTTTCGGACTTTTTAATTTCGTTTTCTTGTACTAAATATGAGCAATTACCACGTTCGAGTGCTAATCTCGTTTTTCCAATAGGCATAAACTGCAGTTAAGGCTTGGTGGAAATGCCTTATTATGTATACTCATATCTAATAATTCGAGAAATACACATCCTAGGCAATGCTTCTGCCCTAATTTCTATGTACATTTCCATAAACTTTCTCACTTAAGTGCATGCACAAGTAATTACAGTTGTCCACGTGTATGTCACTTGCAAGAAATTGAAATTTGAGAATCGTAAAATATGCATGTAAACAAATATATTTGCAAACACACACACACACACACACGCCTATGTATATTTATAAATTTTGCACACTTAATTGCTTCCCAGAAGCATTTATATAACACATTTAACAGTAAATGTATTTCAAGCTATAATTACATACATTTAAGTATATTATCACTTTTGCGGCGCACATCAAGGTGTGTGTGTGGTTTTGCCGTTCACACAGATATTGTACTATAATACCGTTGTGTGCTTACAAATGTCACAACATTTAATTGACATTTGCCCTATTTTACGGACATTTGCGAACGTGACATTTCACCGTTACGAACTGTGAGACTGTAGAGTTCAGTGCAAGCACTTTCTGCAGGTCGAAACAAAAACAATAATAACCGCATACATACAAATTGAGTATGTATGAATATAAGTGCTTCTAAAATAAAAAAAATAAAAATTAAAAAAAAATAAAAACAAATTGTAATAATGAAAACACAAAATTCTCGTAAGAGCCCCAAAGGTCGCTCGCTTTTGATGCAGGATGCATCAAGGAAGTATGGCAGTTGGGTAGAAGCGCAGTAAGGGCACTCACTGGCTCAGTATTGTAATACTGCTAGCAGGCAAAATGTGTCAAATGAAGAGCGTACAATAACAATAAAATTGTTTTAAAATGTATGTATGTATATACAATTTACAACTATTTGCACTTTCCATTAATAAATGCACTAAGCGTTGGATAGGTAGCAGCAGGTGGAGTAGGTCTGAGGACTTGAGTTTTCCTTCTAGCGCATTAAATGTTGTGCTGTTTTATTTATTGTTGTTTTTAGTACTCATTCGCTGTCTCATCCATGTCCATGCTGAAAGCATTGATTTTTCGTTGAAAATTTAAAATTCAATACTACTAATGGACGCCGTTGCACGACAAAGTTTTCACGAGCTACAAATTTCATAGCCGAAAGAGAAAAAATAAAATACCTGTGCTCCTTTGCCATAAATCGCGCTACAGGCAGGCGAGGCTGAAGCTATTTTTTGATACAACTTTTGTGTTCGCTTTCGACTAGTTGCCATGGTCTTGCTTTGCTTCGCTCTTCCACTTGTCTGTCGTCCACATTCACCTGGCAACTGTTGCCTGTTGCCTACTGCCAATCTCGCCCACCTCCACAGCCACCTCCACAGCAACCTCCTGGTCATCCAGACACATTTTCTTACTTTTCACCTACAATTTTGTGACCGCGCGCGGCTGGCTTGGCATTTTTATTGCGGGTAACGTTCGCCGAAAATCCAGAAACACAAAAAACAGGAATAAATATAGCACAACCTGAGTTGGTCGATGTAAATGCATTTCGCTTTAATGCAAGACATTATTTACATAACTCCCGCGCTACTTCACTAAGCGGCAGCACCCACTTTCTCGCCTCGACATGGCTGCCTGCCTAGTGGTGGGTAGCTTGGGTGCATTGAACTCGTTGAGTAAATTTAGCGGCGGCCGGTATTTGGGGCAGTAGTGGTGTAGTGTATTTTACCCAGGCTGCCACATTTACAGACTCGAAAGTTAATGTTACACTGCGTGCGAATGTGAGTATTCGTGTGTGAATAAACACACTTTCAGCAGTTTCACTGCCACTCAACCTAGTATGGCCACGCTTATTACGCTCACTACTACACCTTTTCTTCTACTTGTAGAGCGAGCACCTACTTTGGAGTGTAAAAAAATCATATACATATATAAGTATATATTAATGCCTGGATGGTCTTTGACCTCTAGCGCAATTTCGGTAGATGGCCTTAAATTCCATAGACACATATACATATACAAATATTCCTACCCACACATTCGCATGTGCATGACCGCATTCCCTCACTCACTCAGTAAACAACGTGAAAAGGAGTACATACATAGATATTCCATGCAAAATACTCGTAGTTGAGCACATTTCGGCTAACAGTAAATTGCACAAACTATATGTTGTGAAAAACGATGGGCAATAAAATCAGTTGCCTGAAAGTATGCCTTAAAATGCAGCGCAGGTGGGAAATGCTTTGCATTCACATCAAGAAGTGTGAAGTGCCAGCAGTGGTAGGAGTTGGGCAGGGAAGTGAGAGCGGTTCAGCTCGAAATTCTCATAGCAGTTAATTTCAATAAAATGTTGCACACGCTATACATGTGGCAGCTTTAAAACATTTTCAATATTGCAATGTATGTATACTTTTCGGCGCCACCGATTGGCCGAGTCTAAAAATATCCCCCTCAAACTACATATCATCGGTGAAATACACATAATTTTCTCTTAACATTTTCAACCTAGCATTTTGCTGTTAAATTAAAATTTTGAATTTTGAGTTCGGAATTTTGCATTTAATAGCCCACTACTGGCAATATGGCGCCGCATTTTACTTTCGCTCAATGATTAATCGCTGCATATTAATTAGCTACAGGATATTTGATATTGATGTACAATTTGAAAATATGTGTCTATATAAATGTGCAATTTTGCAAATGTGCAATTTTTGCTTAAATTTTTAATGCTATTAAAAGTGACAGAAATTCATACATTTGGTGCCACGAATTTAAATAAGTCCCTAATATTTTTATGGTTCAAAAAGCAGCAAAATTAGGTATTTTAAATGCTAGGCCTTTGTAGAACTAAATAAATAAATAAAAATAAAACAAAAATTTAAGTTAAACTTTTGTAATTTCCTTTAATGTTTATGGAGTTTTTATTTATTAATTTTTCTATTTCTAGTTTATTTTTTTATTTATATTTGATTTATGTACTTTTACAGTATGAAATTGTGTTCCTAAGTTAATTTTTCGCTAAAAAAATTTTGAGACATGACGCCAAATATTATAATAAAAGTATAAACACAATTTTTAGAAAAACTGCAAAAATGTAAATGTTACGAAAATTAAAAAAAAAAAATTTTATTTGGGCAATTTTTTTGTTATAAACAGAAAGTCATGTTTAAAAAAGTCGCAAGGACAAGATATTAGGATTTTTTTTGAAGCTACAATAAACGGGTTTTGAATATTTCGAAAAATCTGACAAATCAAAAAATTGTTTAAAACAAAAATTGATAAAGGGTAGATACAAATTCTGCAGAAAATATAAGAAAAAAGCGGAAAAGTGTTTTTGTAAAAAAATTTAAAAAATCAAATGAGTTTGGAAAATGTTAACAAAATTTAAAAAAGAAGATTATCAAAAAATAATAATTCTAACGGCAGAACTATCATAAAAATTGTGGTAAAATTCCAGAAATAATACACAAAACATTTAAGAAAGCCTTGCTGGAAATCATTCTTTGTGTTTTTTTTGCAATCGATTTATTGAGCTTTATTTTCATTAAAACGAGTTTTACATTCGTTGGAATTAAAACAAAATTTAAAAAATTTGAGAATCAGTCGAATTGTTTCAAGCGGAAAAATTTGGTAAAATCTAAGACAGAAATAATAGCAGAAAAAAATGGAGCTAAAGTTTACAGGTGTATTTAATTTTTTTTGAAATGACAAAAAGACGAAAATTATTGTCATCTCGAATTGCCTCAACTCGTCATTAATTGCCCTTATGTATATAAAATGTGTTATATATTTTGGAAAATTTTCAAGAAAAAAATTTGGAACTGGGTTTTTCCCGTTATACAATTAGAATATACCTGATTTCACCTCTTTTAAAAAGAAGTTTTAAAAAATTTAAGAAACTTATAAAACTTGTATATCGGACAATTAAAAAATCATTTTAAGGATAAGAAGTAGGTATGTATATATTGATGGTCCTCTGCAATAACGACACAATTCAAATTTCAAAAAACAAAAACTTTTACTACCGTTAAGTGGCTCTTTTTTATTTATTTTATTTATTTTGAAATGTGTCGTTATTGCACAGGACCATCGATATGTTTCATTTATTTTTAGGCGTTCGCTCACTTTTCAGCAAATTACAAAAAAACTAATTATTTTAAAGCACCGCAAAAAACTTTTGAAATACTTTTTACTTAAAATATGTTTTACGTCAACAGATGAAAAAAAACCGTATAATTTTTTTGTTTTTAATTCAATCCAAAGCAATTTTAAGTAATCTATAAAACAATTTGAAACAAAAATGGTGCAAATAAAGAAGAGAAGTTTTTGAAAATTGTTTCTCTAAATTCGAAATCAATTCGTTAAAGTCCTTTTACATTCCATCTAGGATTACTTAAATTTCTTATACAAAAATTCATAGTTTTTACATAATTTCTCATTTTATTTAAATTTTCTAGACCCTTCCATCGCATTTAAATTTTATAGACCTTCCTAAATTTATATTTAATACATATTTGTGTTATTCAACGATTTTTATTGCGCTAGAGGCCATGTTTAAATGAAAAATTATGTGAAAAGCAACAACAAAATTTGAAAAGTATTTTTTTTTTTCGTTAATGTTTTTCCTGCTACTACATTTGAATTGCGTCTCGTTTCATCACTACTTAACCTATATTCTCTTTCATCTGCGTTCGGTTTTATGCAATGCTGTAATTATTTGCACAATGCAACAATTATTTTAACCAATTTTTTCACTTAAATTTATGCAATTAATTGCAACTTTAAAAGCAAAGGCAAATATTTGTATAATGTTCAATTAAATTAATGCGCCACTCAAAATGTCACTTGCTGACAATTAGTTGGATTATTCGGAGGCCAATGGCTGTACATATTTGACCAAAGGCCAATGTCGACCCATTCATTGGCCATTAGGCGAAAAATACAGCTTTATGTTGCTTATGTTTACTTAATTTATTGTTGAGTAAATTGGTTGGAGGAGCAAAATGTTTTGAAAGCTTGAAATAATGACTATCTAAAGGGCAAATTGTTGTGAATATTTGTGGAGGTGAATTGGGTATCGCTATTGAAGCTGCAATTGTCTATGTAACTAGTTGTACATACAAACGTAAATATATTTGAAGCCAAAAGGCGAACGAGATGAGCTGTGGTCCATGGTTTTGAAATTTTCTAAGCTGTCAGGGCTTTCATATTAGGCTGTAAGACTCGATGAGTGTTAAGGCCTAACTCACAGTTGAAGAGACTTCAATATCAGAACTCTGTTCACCATTCCCAATACCCTTCAGTTGCATATTTATACCGCTCTCAAGCGAGAACACGTTCATTAGTAACTCCAACAAATGGTCTTCAGCTAACCAAAAATATTTGAAATATAATACATTCCACATAGCCTTGAAAATTTCCGATTTCGAATCCCCACACACACATAATGGAATGCTTCAAGGCATAGCTCAGCGCTATAGCGCCCCCACATTCTTGGTCATTGCCAGCAATTCTATTAAATTAAACCAAGAGCTATGAGCGAACGTATAAAAGGTGTCAACACACATTTGGTTAGAGGAAATTTGCAGGCGTTGCACGTTCTCTCTTGCATGTTGCACATGTACACGTTGCGGTTGCAACAAATCTGTTGTGATCTGTGGCATATTTGACAATGAAACTGTAGGACGCCACTCCATGTTATAGTGTGGGCGGGCTAATGTGGTGGTGCTGGCGTCATAGGGATGCAGAGAGAAAAAACCAAAATAAAATAAACAAAGTAGAGAGCAAACACTAACGAAAACAACAACAAAAACTAAAAGCAGTGATCCGTAAAAGTAAACAAAAAATAAAATAAAAAACCAACAAAAACAAAACAACAACAACTAAATTCAGTTTTATAAATAACTAAGCAGACAGCTGAAAGGATAACTAAACTAGCATTAGGGTCAAAAGCTCCCATGTGTGTGTGTGTGTGCGTGTGTGTGTTTCGCGTTCATTTAGTGTGTGTGTGTCTAACATCCCTGCGGGAAATGTATCTAACTATAAGTTAACTTGAAGTTGATAAGGAAGGAACTAAAGGTCGCTATTATCTGTATATTTTCTTTGAGGAAAACTAACTACATTTCTATGGCGATGGTAGCGAAATAATCACGGGGGGTTATCTCTGCATTAGATGTCCACTAACTTGTAACTAGCTACTTTTGGACATAAAATATCAATAAGAAAAACAATTTTTTTAAATTTTTTTTTTATTTTTTTAGTGTATTCGAAGTTAATTTTCTTTGAAAATATCTAAATAGAAACTTGTTTAAAGAAAAAAATGTCCCGATTTCTCCTGCATTACTTTTCAACTAGTTTCAAGTTACCTTTTTGTAGCTAACTACGAGTTATATATTTTACAGAAATCCCGCAAAAAAGCTAACTACAAGTTGGTAAATTTTAGCAATTCATAATTTTTTTCTGCAGGGATACTTACATATATATGTATGTGTAAATGTACATGTGTACACTGCGGTTTATATGTATAGGTGTATGCCACAGCTGCGCCGAGAAGCATATGACAACAAGGTAAACACGCTGGCAAGCTGCAGTTTGGCAAGTGCAATTGCAGGCCTTTACCTGTAGGAATCTAACTAGTTTATAAAAAGTAATTTGGAAAAAATATTTCAGTACTTTTGAGAAGTTTATTTTTATTTTTTGTTAATAAAAACTAAATTCTTTTTAAGAAGTTCGAAAGTTGTAAAAAGTAATTTGGAAAATATATTTCAGTACTTTTGAGAAGTTTATTTTTCTTTTTTGTTAATAAAAACTAAATTCTTTTTAAGAAGTTCGAAAGTGTTAATGCGAACGTTTTTATAGATTGCTTATAATTTTTTCAGAGAGGTATACAAATTTTAATAAATATGAGCAAGAATTTTTTTAAGAAATTTGGATTTTCCCAATTTGGATTTTTATTAATTACACGGGCACAGAAAAAAAGGTTTGTGCATTTAACCAGACCGGCACCTAAAAAAAGTTGTCTGTGCTTTTAACCAGACCCGACTACCGACATGTACTTCGACCCGCTGATTCCGAATCTAAGGTCCGTTTGACTCTTACACCCTCAAAAAGACCTGAGGTTGGGTTTAGCGAACCGAAATACATATCTGTAGGTGGGTCTGGTTAAAAGCACACACTACTTTTTTGTGTGCCGGTGTTATTTTTAATTTCTTTTGAAATATTCGTACCTGAATACTTTTAGAGATCACTTTTGATGTTTTGTTTTATCGCAGCTTAAATTACTTACTTTAGTTCTGTTTGAGTTTTTAGTTTTTTTATTTGCAAATTGTTTATCACATAATTTTTTATTCTTTAATTTTGCACTTATTTCTATAAAAAAGCTTAGTAATTTCACTTTTTTTAGTTTTTATAATGGGCTAATATTTGTATTTTTATTTTATAAAATTTTTAACTTTCTAAAACCGAACTTTTCAATTAATTGATAGTTGAAAGTAAAATAATAGGTATAATGTTATTATTTGCAACATTGTAACTTTTTAAACTTTCGAATTGGCAATGTTTTTTTTTAATATTCTTTTAAGTAGGTTTTTTGTTTGTTTTATGAAGTTTTTGTATATTTCTTATATTAAAATTATAGTCTGATAACCTCCGACATTTCTGTGGGATTTTTTTCTGATTTTATTATTTATTTATATAGATATGCTTTTTTTTATTTGTGCGAACGTTGTTTTAATATCTTATTACGGAAGGTTAACCATATTTGGACTTTTTTACAAAAAAAAAAAAAACAAATAATATTTAGATGTTTTATCGAAACTTTCTTTTTTTGTTTTTCGTAAATTCAAGTTTTGATTTAGTTTATAAAGTTAATGAGGGATATTCATAGTCAAAATAAAGTCGAAACTAAAGTTAGTTACAGCTTTTTGACATCATTTTCAATATAATACCTGTCAAAAGTGGCTGCAGCTAACTTTAGAGTTGATTTTTTGACTATGAATATGCCCCAATTTTTAATTTCCCAAAATATATTTATTGTTTTTTTTATAAAGTAAGGTTTATTTTATCTAAAATTCTCTAGACAAACAAACCCACAAAAAGTAAACAATATTTTTATTTATTGTTCCAAAACTTTCATAAATTTGATTTTTTTTCGTAAAAAAAACTATGAATAAATTCATTTAAATAAAGTGAGTATACTAATTGAATGTTTCAATAGCACAATAAGTTTTGAAAATATACAAAAAAATAAATTTTAAATTTTAAATAAGTGAAAAGGAGTTGGAAATATTTTACGTTTGATGCATCCTAAACCTTTTCATTGAAATTATTTATAAGTTTTTTAAATTTTGTTAGTTTAAATAAAAGACAAATCATTTCTTAAAATGTCTTTAAATTATTAATTTCTTAAAATATATTAATTTTTTTTTTTAAGTAACGTTTATTTTATCAATTCTTTACACAAAGCCACAAAAAGTAAAAAATATTTTTATTTATTGTTCCAATACTTTCATAAATTTGATTTGCTTTTCGTAGAAAAAAAAACTATTAATGAATTTATTTAAATAAAGTTATTATAATAGAATGTTTCAATAATACATTAAATATCTTTTGAAAAAAAAAAAAATTATTTAAATGTTAAATAAGTGAAAAAAGGTTGGACACATTTTACGTTGGACGCATCCTAAACTTTTTAATAGAAATTATTTAAATATTTTTATTTTAATTTTGTTAATTTAAATAAAAGAAGAATCATTTCTTAAAATTTTTTTTAAAAACATTTTTTTTTTGTACTTAAACCAGTTGATTTTTTTTGGGAAAATTCATTAAATGATTCGGCAAATTTCCAAACGGGTATGCATTCCTCCCAGTATACATAATACATGCTTAACTGCCACTGTTACTAACACATGCATATATTCACACGCACGAATACGCATAGCTCAGCATCAGCATCCGCATCCGCCGCAAAACAAGAATCTACTGCTCTACTAGCAATATGTTGCAGCTGTGTTTCATATAAATATCAACAACTTATATTCGCCATTTTGTTTTGTTTATGTTTTTAAGTGCGGCAGCGTGTGTTAGTGGCGCCTGCATCAGCCACAGTCAAAGCAACTGCATCATACATACATACATATGTAGATATGGATGCGTAGGGCCTGTGGGGCTGCTGGTGCCAAGCGACCCGCAACAAACAAACAATTCGTGGCACGTCGAGACGAGACTAACAACTTTATAAAAGCGCCAGCGGGTGGCCATTGTTATTGCTGTTGTTAATATGTTGTGTTGCTGTTATATATTTTTTGTTATTGTTGTTGTTGCTTCTTCGGAATTCTCATACAGTCAGTCCGACAGTCAGTCCGACAGTCAGCCGGCGCAGCGGGAGCCATAGCTTGGCACTATCGTTGCGTTACAGTTGATGTGATTGTCGCTGCCTCTGCTGCTGCTGCTGCTGCTGCTCTTGCATTGTATGGCTGCCACAGCAATTGTTGTCTATTTCTGTACTCAAATATTGTCACACACACGCAGGCAGTGTTTGTGCGGTCGCTGCCGTCATTTATTTACATTTTACTCTTTTCTGTTTTTATTTAGTTGTTTTCCTATTTTGTTCCCCTTTAACCTCCCTTTATTGTAGTAGTTGCGGCAGCACTCGTTGGCAGCAATGCATTTTGGCGTAATTTAATTTAGTAACAGCATTCATCATATAAATAATGAGATTGTGTGTACGCGCGTGTGTGTGTGTTTTTTTGTGTTTTTGTATGCGTGCGCTTTAGTTTGTGATCATGGTTGGCGTTAATCAGACTGACACTGACAGCTCAGTACATCAAATTAAAACGAGAGGAGTGGCGACAATGCCAGCTGGGATTGAAAAATTTACAATTTACATACATATGTATAATGGATGCAAAAATAATAAAAAATTAACAGAAAAACTCAAAACAATAAATTAATTAAAAATAAACGTATTTTATATCAAAAGCTGACGCTGACAATAGGCCTTATGAATAAAAAATGAACAATTGGTTTTTCTTAAAATTTCACACCTTTTACTAATATTTGTTAGAACAAATCGAGTAAAAGGTCTGAAATTAAAAAAAAAGAAAAAAAACAATTGCTTATTTTTTGTGCTTTAACTTTGCTGATTAGGATTAGAAAAGGAATAAAAAAAAAAAATCAAGTAAATTTTATTTCAAATTTTTTATTATAAATATTCTTGTAATTGTTTTTTTACGTTTTTAATTTTTTTTATTTGTTTTAATTATTTTAAGTTGTTTAATTTTTTGTTAATCCCTTAAGTTTTTTATTTAGGAATTTCTATTTTTTAGGAATATTGAAAGAATAACCTTTGAGCTAAGTTTCTTTATTTTTCTTTGAAGTGTATGGTGTTTTTATAGAAAAATTTTGTTGAAAATAGTTTTAGTGCTAAAAAATAATAATAAAAATGTTTTTCTTTTCAGTTACCTTTTTTCGGTTTTTTTCATTTTTAATCTGTCTAAATTTTTTAATTATTTGGCTTTGTTGCTGCCTTTTGCAAATTTCATGTTTGGTGCCCGGTTTCACCAATCAATTTTAAAATTTAAAATAACACAATTTTACAATTGAGTGGTTAAATCTTTATAATGGTTGAATCTTTATAATTTTTATTACTTTCCAAATATATAGTACATATCAAGGGCTGAGTGGAAGATCTCGTCACATTTTTAAGGTATTTACGCTTGAGATAGGGCGTTCTTCAGTCAAATTCTGCAATAGGGCGTTGTTAAAAAAATTTCTGAGATAAGGCGTTTTCGAACTGACTGCCGAAGATTAATTCTAATATTACACATCTATCGCACTTTTTTTTTGGTTAAAAATATAATTATTTGATTTGTTTTATGCTGTTTTCTACCGTTATGCAAATTAAACTTTGTTGAAGATTTTTTTTTTTAATATATCATGCTTTTAGTTTATTTTATTTTATTGGAAGATTTTATAAAAAGATTCTAAAAATATTTCGTCATGGTGGAAAAATAAATCTTTAAACGCTTATCGCTGCACTGCCTTTTTCTGAGAGATTTCAAATGAAGACTTAATTTATAGTCATAAAATTCACGGAATAGCATTCGCCAGTTAACGCTGACACACACAAAACGTCGAAGCTAAATTTAAATATCCGTATGGCAGCACACATTTTCCACACAATGCTCTGTTCATCTCCAACGAAATCATTGTCACTGACACTGAAAAATTCAATCGATTGCTGCGTTGAATGGCGAACAAAAGCGGAAATGAAATCAGCCAGCCAGCTGTAGAGTCCACATCCGCAGGCGTAGAGCAGCAGTGGACTGAGCCGTATACTCGTAAGCTGGTTAAATGAATACACACAGTGAAATTAAAATTTAATGTAAATGTGTGAGTGGCTAGGGATGAGAAAGAGGTGGTCGAATGGGAATATCGGTGAATTATGTAAATGTGTTCGGCTGTATGTAAAAAGGGGCCTATTAAAGAAAGTATAGGCGCGTACATGTATAAACATAGTTTGTACACTAGGCGAGAAATGAAAGTGTACACCTTGTTCTAATATAATATCCACAATTATTTTCATAGAAAATGGTTTGCATTAATTTATAAAAATATAGTTAATTCTATAATAAAAACCATATAAATCAAAGTTTCACACTTTATATAAAGTTCAAAAAAAATGCATCCAAATTTTAAACTTTTTATTCAGAATTTTTACAAAAAAAGTGAAAAAGTGCAAAAATCCGTCTCAGAAAAAAAACAAAAAAAAATATTCTCAAAAATTAACGCTATTTTGTAGCCGGTTGAACTTGCACTTCATTAGCCTAAAATTTAATGGACTATAAAACTGCACACTCGAAAATTTTCTAGAAATTCTGAATAAAAATTTTAAAATTTGGATGACATTTTTTTTAATTTTTGTGAACTTTATGTAAAGTGTGAAACTTTGATTTATATGTATCTATATTTATATATATATATTTCATGAAAATAATTATAAATACTATATTAGAACAAGGTGTACATTTTCATTTGTCGCCTAGTGTATGTATGAGAATAAAAGGGAATGCAGCCCTGCGGTAAAATTGATATCTACTGAATCTATGAGCGGATTTGAAGTCAGCACTAATATAGCTGTCAACTACTCCTAATTTGCATTTTTTCCGAAATAGTAGTTTCATTTCTTTTTGCAAGGCAATATTAAGGCTGTCATGAATATTTTAAAATAGTAAACTGCAACAAAAACAACTACTAGTTTTACAAATGTCCAGAATAAGTTTTCTTCGAAGTGTAACGCCGCCTTTCGTTGGCTGCCATGTGGGGAAAATCTCTAGTTCTGAACTGGTGCGCTTCTAGTACATTTAGACCCAGTACTGGTTCGCGATAAATCTCTTTTGCATGCAAGCAACTGGCGAGTTTAACATGGCGATGTCCTAGGAAGTATCGATTGCCGCCCGCTGCATCCCTTTTTCGATAGTTCCGAACTTGTTCTAAATTCGACAAATAAGATCTAGTTCCTTCTGCATCCCTTTTTCTATAGTTCCGAACCATTTCTAAATTCGTCACTTTAGATATAGATTTGTAGTGAAAAAACTGAAAAAATTAGTTTCTTAAAAGTACAAAGATATAGTTCCTATCGGACTAGTTCCTTTTTGGCGATAAAGACCTAGAACGGAACTAGAAATTTGATTCACTAGTCCGCGGTTTCCCTGCAGGGTGTGAGTGTGTGTGTGCGTGCAGCCATTGGCCAATTCATTTCAAATTGCTCGAGCTCACGTTGTGCAGAAATTTCGCTGTCTATGTAAATATTTAAACTTTTATATTGCAAGTCTGTCGAAGTAAACGTCGTAAGGTTGCCAACAGCTTTCATTTGAGATATGTATGTATATTTGAGCTTGTGTGTGTTCAGGTGTGTACATAAAAAGCGTATATTTTTTATTGCAAATACATACATATGGTGCGGTGTTCTGTTGTATCGGCAAAAGAAGCAAACAATTCGTATAGCGCACAATGAATGTATGTATGTATGTATATATGTATGTATGTATATATGTTTGTATGTATATATGTATGTATGTATGTATGTAAAAATGCACAAATAAACTTGTTGGCATTGAGCCTTGGAAACTGCACTTTAATCGTCAGAATTCTCGTTTTGTTTGTAATTTAACGCGATTTGAATCGTATAGCTGTGGGTCGTAAGGACCCATTGACAATTGCGGGCTATGCGCCTAAAAATGGATTATGTAAAGAAGAATGATGAGGAGATTTTTCCCTCGTAAATATCGTTATTTTTTTATTTTTAGTTCATTTTAATTATTAACTTTACTTATTTAGTATTTTTTCGCGTTGTTTTAATATTTTTTGCTTATTTGTTTTTGAGTTTTCTTTTTTAAATTGTTAAATTTTTATTAAAGAAATTTAACTTTAATTTTTATTGTGTTTTACGTTTTAATGGGTTTATTTATTTTTTGTTGACCTTTATTACAAGCTTTTATTTTCATATTTTTATTATGTATATCGCTTTTATTTCTATTTAATTTTTTATATTTTTTATTTACCTTATTTAATTTTTTTATTGGACTTTATTTTTTATTTGTTTTAATTTAATTTTTAATTTTTTATATTTCCCTTTTTTTGTTTTTTCTGCTGTTGTTTTGTTTTGTTCATATATTTATACTTATTAACTGTTTTATTTCTCATTAAGTTTTTTATTTTTATTTCTTTTAATTTTTTATTGTGTTTATTTATATATTTTTTATTTTATTTTAATATTTTTAAGGATGGTAATCAAAAAGCACTTCGTTTTTAATGTTCCATCAAATACCTTGATGTCGTTACTAGAATATTTTACATACAAATTTTACATAAATAATATAAGTTTTTTTTTTAATTTGAAGTAACCCTATTGTGTGGTTTGCTTGGTTAAAGCTTTTTTTTATTAATTTAACTTATTTTTAATTTTGAAATAGGTGGCAATCTTAATAAAAAAAGGGTATCTTTAAAAAAATGAAATTAAATTTAAATAATTTTCCACACATCTGATATGCATACATACGTATGTAATTTACACGTCTAACGTAATTTTTTCTAACTGATTGTCAACCTTACATTTTTCATAAAAATGCTGTTAAAAGACTTTCTTTTGATACCTTAAAGTTTTGATACTACAAAATTAAAGAATTAAAAACCATGGAATATTTAGGACGTTCTTATTTTGTATACCTGAAACCACAATATGTAGCGAATATGCACACATGCACACATGCCTATATATTTATGTACATATGTGCATAAAATACAAAAAAGTATCTACACTTTGCCTTAATTGAGTTCGTATCAAATTCACAGATCTTCTCAACTGGTGATTTATGACCCAACGCAAAACTTGTACGTTGAATGTATTGGTAAAAAAATAATAACTGTGTCTACTGTGATAAAAAATTGCAAAAAACGCAACTATAATACGTTTACTAACGCTCATTCATTCATACATATATAGATGGTTAATTAAAATAAAAATAAATCGAATTTATTAACATTCAATTAGCTTCATTAAATTGATTATTTTTTACGAGGCTTTGCATTTTTTTAAACGTGTATGCTAAAATAATTAATGGGCTGTTAAAAAAGTAATACTAGGGCGGTTCAATTTGTATGGGAGATACGACTAATAATTTTAAGCAAATTTGCGGAAGAAGCCATGGGTCTAAAATCAATTTGGAGTTTGCCAAATTGCGAAAATAGGTTCCTTAGCATTTTGCTTTAGGGTCGCAAAGAATTGCTTAAATGTTGCATAAAAACATGCTTTAAGGGGTTTTCAAATGAGGAATCCATTTCTGCACTTATCTTTTTCTTAAAACTTCCACCAGAGGGCGCAACAGTGAAAATTTTCACATTTTGTTCGAAACCTATTTTCGCAATTTGGTAAACACCAAATTGATTTTAGACCCATGGTTTCTTCGGCAAATTTGCTTAGAATTACACATTGAATCCTGTTATGCTATACGCGCATAGTTAAAAATATTGACCCACCCTAATACATACACATTATGTATTTAAGTATGTATATGCATCTGCATAAATACATACATACATGTATTGGCATAATGTTGTGTAGCAAATATTTAATTAATTAATACTTGGTGCGAATGGTGATTTTCAAAAAATAAACTAAAAATTAAGGGAACTAAAAAAGCACAAGATTTCTTATATAAAAAAATTGAAAAACCCGCATTGAATACAATTATAAATCATTTTTCGGTGCAAATACATACGCTATCCGAAAAAATGTATTTAACTAAGAAAGTTTTTAACAAAAATTTTAAATGATTTTTGTTTAAAATTTTCCCTCTTTTTAAATATTTTAATTTTCAAAAAAAAAAATTGGATTTTTATAAAAGAAACTATTTGTATAATAAAAAACGATGTTTTTTAAATATCAGAAAAATTTCTTAAATCTTTTGGTATTTAGATTTTCTAGGAAATTTTAGAATTTAGTTGATCGGAAAATTTTTTTCATTTTCCTGTAAAAAACAAATATTTAGGTATTTTAAATTTGGTTTTTGTAGAGTTTGTATTCTTTTACTTAAATGGGTATTTTTTTTTGCAAACAAGAATGGTTATTGGCATACGTTTTTGTTAACTAAACTAAAGAATTATTATTTGTTTTAAATTTCAGAAAAAATTTCACTAAACCTTTTGGTATTTAGATATTCGATGGCATTTTAGAATTCAGTTGATCATTTTCATTTTCCTGTGACAAAACAAATTGCAATTTTAAATTTGTTTTTGGTACAGGTTTTAATCTTCTACTTAAATGGATAACATTTTTGGTTTGCAAACCAAATCTGTTTATGTTGAGCGCACAACCGGCAGATTATCTTATAGTTAACATTTTAGAAAATATTTTCAATATTTTTTCGGTGGGTATCTGTATTTAGCTATTTAGGAATTTATTATTTTTAGAGAAATCTACCAATAAATAGAAAACACAGAAAAAAATGTTTCTCTTAAATTAATTATTTTGTGAATTTTAATCAGTGATCGAGATCGAAAGTAAATGTCGTTCTCGTAGCTTTGTTCTCAAAAATGCTTCAAAACCAAAACTGAAATGGGAATAAAACTGTCGAAAACTTCCTCAATGGGAATTATAAAAGAACAATACCCTGTGGAACGTTTCCAAAGAGAACAAAATGGGACCAAAAGTTTCCGGAATGTTTTGGTAAAGAACACAACTGGAACAAAAGTCTAAGGAACTTTCTCACGAAGAACAATTTGGGAACTAAAGTCTCAGGAATGTTCTGACAGAAAACGAAACGGGAACAAATGTTGTTTGAACTTTGTGTAAAAAAATGAGGCGCGTTAGCGTTGCATTAGTTTGAAATGTTTCAATATTAAAACTAATCAAAAAAGAACTGAATGATAATTGTGAAAATAAAGTCAACGACAGACTTAACACACGAACTTTTCTTGCACAAAAAATTAAAAATTGTTCCATAAATGGACAGCTTACCTTAATAATCAACGATCTGGAAGTTGAAACGATCCCGCTTTCCTCTGGCTTACAATTGATAATCGTGATTCTCTCGTTCTGAACGTTAAGTTGTCAAAAGTTTTGTTCTCTAGCAGAAAGTTCCCCAGACTTTTGTTCTTATTGGATCCTCCTTGAAAACGCTATCCATACTTTCGCTCTTATTTTGTTCTCATTGGAAATATTCCCGAAAGTTTCGTTCTCTTTCTGTTCTTTTTAGGAACGTTTCCCGAGAGTTTTGTTCGCATTTTGTTCTTTACGGAAACGTTCTAAACGTTTCGTTCTCAATACTTTCGTTCCAGTTTGGCTCTTTTTTTGCGAACGTTCTTGACACTACATTTTATTCTCGGGCAGAACTTAAAAGTAGAGACTTCCTACACGACAAAGATTTGAAGTATTGCAAATTAACTATTCTAATAACTAAAAATGTATACCAGGAAAAAGTGCTGAATTACATGTCAACACAGAAGATTGGTCATTAACAGAAAATTCTTGACATTTTAAATATTTTAAGCATATTTAACAACAAGCGAAAGTTCTAAAGTGACACTGAATGACAGTTGCTTTAAACCAGAGCTGAGGAAGTGGAAAGTAAATAAGCGAGCGTGAAAATTAGATTTCAATGCAGGAGAAACTCTACCGGATCATGTTTTTTTTTTACGAGAGCAAGAGCTGTTGGTGTTGGTGTTGTTATGCTGCCAACATTAATGCTGCTGGTCAACAACAGCGACAAGCAAAAAAAGGGGGAAAAGCAACTAAGAAAAAGGAGCAAGGATTTTAAAAATTCAACTTAGCAAACGAGACAGATTTTCATGGCATACCACTTCCCAAAAAAAGGGTGCACGAGGCAAATTTGAAAGCATATGCACAAATAAGAAGGATTCCCCTGAAATTGTAATTGACATCGAAAGCAATTAAAACGAGAAGCAGCGAGAAAGCGCAAAAGTAGTGAGCCAAAATACAGGAAGAAGAGCAACCAAAGCACAAAAAATATAGAACAAAAACTCTAATCAATGGAGGAGAGAAAAAGAGGAAGCGCAGTGCCTCGTTGGACTAGCATCGCAACCAATGCGAAATCAGAATCATTGGCACGGAAGCAGTTGGAGAATCACAAACAAAATCAGCAGCTTGGCGATTATTAAAGCAATTTGCGAATATTAATTGCGATTGGGCATTCAGTCGGAAGAACGAGTAGATGGTAGCGGAACTAAAAGCTAGGTGGTAGTGAGACTGCAGGCATTTGGTAAAAGGCAACGAGGGGCTAAATAAACTATTTGAGGAAAGAGTAGATTGCAAAGCAGCCGCCTAGTGAAAGAGGCCAGCAGGGAGCGCACCAAATACTTATATACGTAGTAGACGATTAATGAGCCAAGAAATTGTGCATCATTAGCAAAAGTGGAATGAAATTAAGCGTGCAATAGTGACACATGAATGGTGTGTGGGTGTAAAGCGGCGTGGTGATGCACGAAAAGTGAAGAAATTCAGATCTTACAAAGCAGAGTATGAAGCAATTCTAAGCTTAACAGGCTACCAACTGTGGAAGTGACATGGAGAAGGCGAAATGAGCTGAAAGTGAACCGGCACTCTTAGTCGCCTAAAGAAGCTTGTTTTCGTGCAATTGACAATTCAGGAAAAAGGCAAGTGTCTTCTGGCTTTTGGGTGCTATCAAAAAAAAAGAAGAGACGATGTAAAAAGCGAAAATTCGCGCGGGAATGGCCACAAAAAAATTATGTTGACGAAAGAAGTGATAAAATTGATATATTAATATTAAGATAAGTGAGTGAAAGCCGACACTTAAGCGCCAACATTACGCTTGTCTAAGGAAGCCGGCTAATGAGCTACAGACAAATAGTTCATGTGGGTAGTAAGTAAATCCAAAGCTGGCAGGCGACGAATAGGTGGAGAATATTAGTTCGTGTACCTGTGGGGAGGTGCCAAGCACAGCTGCCTATTATTAGCTTTTATAAAGTAGATTTTCCTTGATTTCGCCAAAATTGTGTATTTGCTTAAGTAAAAAAAAAAATTTTGTTGCTCATACGCCATGGTGATTTTTAGATTCGCATTATGTTGCTCGTACGCCATAAAAACATCCGTTATAAATGTGGATACAGGTACAAAAAATTTTAGAATGAACAAATATATATTTTTGTTATTTGAGGGTAAATAACAATTTGGCTTTAGAATTGCATGGAATTAACTTTTTCCCTCGAATTTCTTAATGAAAAGCGCCCCAAGCTTAGAAAAAATTTATGATAGTTTTTTTTTAACAATTTCTTGGAAATATTCTGAAATATCTAATTTTTTTAATACTTCTTTCTAGTTTTTAAGAATTTTTAGTCTTTACGAAACAATTTTCAGTTTTTAGTATTTAAGAAATGTTAGAAAATTTCTCGGAAGGCGACTGACATATTTCATATTTTTGGCTAATTCTTTTTATTTTTAAATTTTTGGTGTTACAGAAATTCTCGAAATTTTTTCTTGATAAAAGCACATATGTCGAAGTGTACATCATTTTTTTTTAAATTTTAGTACTGCATTAGATATTATTTAAACTTATGCGTTTTAAAAAAATTTAATTAAAGTTTCATCTGATCAGGCTGTTTTTGCGGATAGAAATAAAATTATATTTCGCTTGAAAATTAATTACTTCTAATGGCTCTGTTCTGTATCAGTGACAAATTCGGAAAAATATATGAAAAAATTTAAATTTGTCAGTTACAAAAGTTTTGTCACCGATACCGAATTGGGCTATAAATGTTTAGGAAAATGTAACTCTTTTTAGTTTAAAAAAAAATACATATGTATTTTTAACCGACTTCCAAAAAAGGAGGAGGTTATCAGTTCGTCGGAATATTTTTTTTTTTTTTTTTTTTTTTTTTTATGTATGTTACCGCATAACTTTGGACCACGTCAACCGATTTCGATAATTCTTTTTGCATCGGAAAGGTAGTGTCTCAGAGGTGGTCCCATACTAATCTGGTTAAGATCCGATCAGCGGATCATGAGATATATATATATATATATATATATTTTTTTTTATATGAGAGTTGAAGTCGGTTTTTTTTTTTTTTTAATTACTAGTTATTTATTAAATTGGCAAATTCATTCTTGCTAACGTTGTTTTTTTAATTTTTTCTTTTCTTATTATTTTTTATTACTCTTATTTTTTACTCGTAGGAGGTTTATGAAATATAAATACGTACATTTTTTTTGTTTTGAAATACTTGTTTGAAAGCGTACAAATTTGAAATTAAATATTTTGGAAATTTTGCCACTCATTATTATTCCGGTTTGAGAAGTTTCTGAGTTGAGAATATTCTGTTTATCGCAATTTGATTTATTCTTTAATCGTTCAAAATATCATTTTATAAAAGTAGAGAAACAATTATGCAAAGCTTTTGTAGCATTAATTTTTTTAATTTTTGTCCAAAAAATTACTTGTCCTACCAATACATAGAACCGCTTTCATCGCTTGCCATTTATTTCATACTTTCCCACCTCTACCCTTCACACCGATAAATCTGTGCTTAAACTGTCTGCTTGTTGCCATTATTGCTTTTTATGGCATTTCGCTGCGCTCCACATCTCTGCAAGGGGGCTAAGCGCCTTCGAGTATGCAACGCAGCACAGCGTAAACACCAAATTACAAACCAACCAACCGCATGCACTCACTAATTTTTCGGCGACTGCGTTGCAGTTCACCCCTCACTTCTACCAACAAACCAGCCAACAAACTTTTTTTTATTTTGGTATGTCGTTGCCGTTTTTAAACTTTTCACGCTTGCTGCAGTGGCTTTTTCTTGAGTTTCCCTTTTTTCGTAATTTATTATTTTTTGTTTACTTTCTGCCGCCTGTTGTCGCTACCTTACCTTTTGTTAATGCCTTTGTTTGTCCCACTTTTGAGGATTCTCGGCATTTGGCCACAGTTTTTTTCGTATTCCTTCCTTTTCTCCTTTTTTTACCCATTTTTTACTATGCTTGTCTGACTTTCTACCCATATTTCTGGCAGTTTTCGTAATTGTTCGTCGCCACGGTAATTTCCGCTAGACTGCATCGCAAGCAGCCAACAACGCTCGTCGCTTACGGCGCATTTACCAAGTCTTCCTTGCGTGCTTTCCTTTTTTCGCGCCTTCTCCTTCGCTTACTCTTCGCTGCTCTTCATCCTCTCTGCTAAACAGTCCCGCAATTCCTTTTTCTTCTGAAGCTGTTTTCGGCGAAAAAGCGCGCTTTCATTAGCATTACAACAGCCATCAGTGCGCATTTAGCCTCCCATCGAGCGCCGCGCTTCGCCCGTAAGTATGCACGCTTGCTTCCCTGCCTGTTGGCTTGCTTGCTGGCTTGTTTGTTTGTTTGTTTGTTAGTCAGATGTTGTCGTCTGTTACAACAGCGATAAGCCTGCTTCGCGAGATTTGCCATCGCATCGCATGTTATCGCCATTGTTCGGCTGCCATGTTGTGTGTTATTAATGCGCTGCCTGTCTCCGGCGCCAGCCGTCGCCCCGATTCCGCTTCCGCCAACCAGTCGACGTGGCTGTATGTAGATGTCGCTGTTGGCGCGCTGGTGTTGTTCATCTCATTGTTGTTGGCTTATTAATGCATTTGCGCTGTTGTTGTTGCATTGTTGCATTGTTGCTTGCTCGCTTGCTCCCCTCCGCCTCTCAGCAACCTTGTCGGCCCTCCTGTTAATCCTTTTGGAGTACATTCTGCTTTCAGCTTTTGTTGTTCCATTGTTGTTCTAAACAACGTTAAAGTTTTTGCTGTGTTCTCTTGTGCCATTGTTGTTAGGCAACAAGCGTGGCTTGAGTCCATGTGCAACAATGTTTTCCCCGCAGTTTATGCGTGTTCTCCTCTTCACCTCCATTTCCCTTCTGTGCACTCGAGCTGTTGTGTTTTGCACCAGCCAGTCTGCATTTATCATTGTTTTTAACATTGCCAGCTTTTAGGAGCCAACAAAATTCCGCCGCTTCACAGACTACTTTTAGGCGAGTGTTTTATTTCGTTCGCCCCTTTTTTTCTTTTTATTATATTTGCTTTCATTTGCTCCCTTCACAAACAAGCTTTTTTTGTAATTTTTTTCTCAAGTACTCTTCTTGTATTCTCTCTGTTCTATTACAATTTCTTTGTTGTTGTTGGCCTCGGTTGAATTTGCATTGGTGTCGCAGCTTCTTTTGTGACTTTTTGATTCATGTTTTTCATCTCGAAAGAAACAAACAAATTTTGCACTCAATTTGCATTTCAATAGTAGTGGTTTTTGACACATGCTAATTGAAATTTTCTTATTTATTTAAACAAATTTTTTATTTTTTTTATATATTTTTAACAGAAAAGGCTCCTAAGTAAATAGCCTTCAGTGTAAGATCAAAGCTGTTTGAGGGTCTAGTGAATGTCTATGAAACATGTAATAAGTGGACGGACAAAGGAGATTCATGTTTTTTTGAGTATTATAATATTTTTTCAAACATCACAAACTGCATGCATTTTTTTGGAAGTGTTTTAGTAATTTTATTTTTAAAATTTTTTTCGAAACTTAAGAAATAGTAATGTTTCACCTTTTTCGACCTGAAAATGTATACGGAGTACCAGTCAGATTTTCGTGTGCATTTAAATTTAGGTCAAATTAAATATAGCATATTTTTAAAAAGTAAAACTGAGAAAATGCATGTGACCGCCTCGAAGTATGCTACATATTATGTCCTCAAAGTTTAAAACTTGAACGCAAATAAAAAAGATGATACATAGATAGGTACTAAAACACATACAAACATATGTAAATATCTAAAATTGTATACATACATACATACATATGTGTGTGCTCTTAATAGTCTCCCGCTTGTGTCCCATGCCCATGTCGGCTTTTATTTTTTAAACCTTTCACTTATTGCACACTAAAATTTTATATCCTTATGTGTCTCATAATATTTTACGATTATATGTGCAATTGTGTAAAGTTTATGATTTTTTAAATTTTCGCCTGGCATTTTTTTCTGGCACGTGAAACATCTGTAGCAAATTAGTTAACACATAAATTTCAGTGGTTTTTTATTTGAGGGTAGTGTTTGGTGGTAGTGGACATTTTTTTATATTTTATTTTAACGTCTCGGCGTGAAATTTTTATTGGTTAATAAATTTTATGAAGTGCAGTGTTTCGCCTTTCAACGACGAAAGCTCTCGTGCACGTATTGATTTTGCATTATTTTTTGGTAAAAATACATTTCAATCTCTAACAAAAACCATATAAACGCAAGTTTCAAACTTTGTGCAAAAAACAAATCATCAAAATTTCAAACTTTTTTCTCATAATTATTAGAAGTTTTATGAGCAAGCAGTTTTGCAACAAATCAGTGTTGATTTTTGACGATTTTTTTTTACTGAAGCTCTTCCGTTTTTTTTCGAAAAAAATTCGAGCGTGAGTATAGGAAAGAATGCGGAGCGTCAGTAAAAAAAAAAAAAACAAAAACAAAATCAACCATAGGTAATACATATGCAGCTACCTCAAACTTGCACTATATACCAAAATTGAATGGGCTACAAAACAGCGCACGCAAAAAAAAAAATCTGTGAAAAATATATGACATTTTTCTACAAATTTGTTCGGTTTTTTGTTTAATTTTCTACAAATTTTTATTTATTTTTAAACTTTTTAAATAAAATGATTAAAAGATGTATTTTTAATAACTTAAAAAACAATACTTTTTGGATTTCTTTCTTTTATTTCTTAAAATACTATTATTTTTGTTTATTAATTTTATTAATTTTCATATTTTTATTAATTTAATTTTTATTGTTTTTTTATTTAATTTTTATTATTTCCTTAAATGAAAATGTTTGATTGTTTTTTGTTACTTTATGACTTTTACTCTTTAATATCTTAATAGCCCTGGCATTTTTAATTTTTGTTTTTGCCTTTATTTATACATTAAGTTTTTCAAAATGCGATCTAGTTTACCTTTAATATGTTTACCCCAGACTCGATCAAAATTTCAGTATTTGTTTGTTAAAGTAATTTGTTTGTTTAAATTAAATTTGTTTAATTACCGTTTTAATTTTTAAAGTTCAAAGTTAGTTTTAAGTTTCTTTAATGTTCTTAATTTTTAAATTTTCCTAAACATACTTTTATTTATAATTTTGTGTTATTATTTTTTTATTTATTTTGTTTGTTTAATGAAAATCTATTGTTTGTTCATTTGTAGCTTACACTTATTTTTGTGAGTTTTTGTTGTTAATCAGTGGCTTTTAGGTTTTCTATTTTGTTTAATTTTGCTCTTTTTACATTAATTGTCAAGGTGTTTTGCATTTTACTTTATTTTTATTTTATTTAAATCGGATTAAGTTTATTTAAAGTTATCTTATAAATATTTTAAATATGTTTTTTTAGAATTACAATAAAAAAGTTTGATTTCTTTTTTTGAATTTTTTATATTTAATTTATTTTTTATTTATTTTTTTTATTTTAACTTTCTTATTTTTCTTTTTATTTTAAATTTCTTATTTTGTGTTTATTTTCATAAGTCATTGCAAGATTTCTAAAATTACAATTTTTGTTTACTTTAAGATTGCATTTAAATTTTATTTCCTTAAATTTTTACTTTTTCGTTTTATTGTAACGTATTAAATTTCTTTCTAAATACTATTTTGTGAATTATTATTTTCTATTGCCTTTTCGTTTACAGATTTGTGTTTCTAAAAAAAAAAGTTGTTTTGTTGTTAATCATTGGCTTTTAGGTTTTCTATTTTGTTGTATTTTACATTCTTTTCTATACGCTAATTGTTCAAGGTGTTTTGTACCTTTTAATTTTATTTTTATTGTTTTTTAATGGGATTAAGTTTATTAAAAAATTTCTTACATACATATGTTTATTATGTTTTTAGAATTAAAATAAACAAGCTTTATTGTTATTATTGTCCCTTTATTATTAAATTTATTATTTTGATTTATTTTTTGATTTCTTTATATTCTGTGTTTATTATTTTTTAAGTTATTACAAGGTACATATCTACATGCATATGTATGCGTTTCTAAGTTTTAAATTTTATTGTTGTTGTACTTTAAGACTAAATTTAAATTTTATTTACATAAACATTTACTTTTTCGTTTTATTGTATTTTATTAAATTTCTTTTCTTTAAACAAATGTTTTTCTTAAAGACTATTTACATTTATTTCCCTTAGCTTTTACTTTAGATTTTTGGTTAATTTATGGTTTTTTATTATGTTGTTTGGTTTGCCCTAAATTTTGGCACTTATTCGCTTTATTTTCATATTTTTTTTCGCTTTAATTTTTCAGTCGGCCCCGTTGTCTTTGTTCTCTATTTATATTGTGTCCTGTCTTAGTTTTTTCCTATATTTTTTCTTAAAAATTTTGTTGTTGTAATTTTTTCGTCTGCCCACGTGTGACTTTTATTATTTGTACGCGACAAGAAAAAAAATTACGAGCCACAAAAATCAATAAATCCAACTAAGTAAAATGGGGAAATATGCAACACCAGGTTGCGGCGCCGAACGACAGCGGCGACAAAAAGCAAACAGCAAACTGCTTGAATGGCAGGCTGGTCGTATTTATGGCAGGTGGAAGGGGGCAGAGATGCTTGATGTCGATGAAGTTGACAACAACAACGAACAATGAGTAAACCAATAATACGTACATACATACCTACATACCCGCATGTGTATTATATAATACATTTACACAATTGAGGTGGCGGCCAAGTACGTAAAATATAAAACACACATGGTCATTCATTCATTTATTACGGGTATGCATGTGTGTGTGTGCTTTTGAAACAATGGGCGTTGGTGGAGGCTGGCCCTGAGCGCAGACAATAAAGCGGCAAATAAAAATAAATATAAAAATTGGCTTGAATGAAAACATTATAAAAAATTTGTACGTACTTACACATATACATATGTGTTTACGCTAGCTATACGTGCATGTAGTTAACGGTGTGAAACAAGTAGAAGGCATGAGCGCCCAGTGAAGCGGAGTAAAATCAAATTGGATTCAAGTCGATACATTGTGAAGTTAATTTATCAGCACTAATGCTATCAAATTTACCTACCATTGATTTTCTAAGAGGAAGAGGAGTAATTCTAATCTGCCACTAGCCAATTCCAAAGCGAAAGTGTGATGACAGCACTGATTTACAAATATTTTCACTTACATGAATGATTAGTTCTGCATGTATGTATGGCAACCCTGTTAAATAATTTTTTATACCCATTTAGCTCATTGGCACTTGACATGTGCCAGCTTTTTTTACTAGAAATAAAAATAAAAAAATCAAAATTGTTTAAAAAAATTGCTGTTCAAGAAAAAATGGCATCGTTAAAAACCCCAAGCTGCATATTTTTGTTGCTGCCTATGTTGGCATTTGTTCTTTTTAAAAATGAATATCATAACATTAATACAATTTCTTAAGTAATAAAACAGATATTTATGTAAATAAAAATTTAAATAAAAAACTTTTTTATATTTTCTTTTCCAGTACTTATTATGTACGCAGCTTGCAGGCCAAATAAATGCGTTGCCTCTAGCAGAGTACCACCCACCTATGTACATGTGTATATGGTTGATGTAAATGCAAATCAAAACCGGGTAAGTGAAAGACATTTTATTATTTTAATGTTACTTAAAGATTTTCAAATTAGGGGTTTCATTATCAAAGCGTCTATGATCAAAATGTATTTCATAACTAACAAAAACAAAATTCATAAGAAATATTTTTACTAGTAAGAAACAAGTTATCACAAAATTTAAAAATTATTCGATATTTTCTTTAAACTATTTTTGGTATGATTTTTTAAGTTTGAACCTTTACTCACTGCATTTTTTTATAAATTTTCATAATTAATTAATATTTTTTTTTTTGATATTGCAAGTTTTGAGAAGTAGGGAAAATTCAATTCCATCTGCCAATTTTTAGGGTTAAAATATATCTTGATTTCATAAAAACATATTCACAACATTTTTAATGAGAAGTATTTTGTTGTTTTATTAAAAAAAAATAAATAAAAATAAGTCGATCCCATTTATTTTCACGCCCATATCTACTTTTTTAACCACCTCCTACGGGTATTCACACCCCTTGCGTAAACCCAGTCCCGCCCTTCATCATCACAACTACAAAAAAGTAAGGAAAAAGTACATACATATTGCTAAAATTTGATCACAACAAAAATAATGACAACACTGACACTGACCTGTGTGGGAACTGTATGCTGCTGCTCCCCCGCCAACACCGTCGCCGCCGGCTGCTCATAGCTCGTCTTATCCTGCTTTTGTTCCTTGTGTTGTAGCTGCTGATACTTTTGTTGTTGTTGTTGCTGTTGCTTTTGTTGATAAAGTGTTTTTTGCTGATGCTGTTGTTGTTGCTGTTGCTGTTGCAATTGTTGATGCAGCTGTTGCTGATATTCATATTGCTGTTGCTGTTGTTGTTGCAATTGATATTGCAATTCCTGGTATTTATGTGGTGTCGCTTGCGATGCGGACAACGCTTGTTGTTGCTGCTGTGGCACCACTGATTGGCTCTGTAGTAGCTGTGACTGTGACTGTAACGACGGTTGTGGTTGTGGCTGTGACTGCCCATCCACACGCCACGCACACAATGCCGTCATTGCCATAAATATTGTGAGAATGTTGCCAACCGCGATGGCGAATTTTGTTGCGGTCGCCATTTTTCTTGCCATTCTAGCAATTCTTGTCATTGTCCCTCTGTCGTACTCGCACCGTAACCCTGGACGCTGCCGCCCTTTTGCCGTTTGCCGTTTGTCGCTTGGCCGCTGGCACCGCCTTCTTCGTTTGTTTAAGCTGTTCGATTGTTTACTTTGCTGTTGTTGTTGCGATTACTTTGTACGCTGTTGCTTTTATTAATGGGTTTTTTTTCTTGTTTTTGCTTTAGTTGCGGTCCACTTTACTAGTTCAATAGCCTGTTGTTATTGTTGTTGTGTCAATATTTTACATTCATCTATTTTATTGCATTTTCGCAATTGCTCTTAGCAGTCGATTTTGCTTCCGCTTTTGTTATTATTTTTGTTGGTTTTTTATTATTGTAGGTTAAAGCATTTTGGCAATTTTTCTTCGAAATTGCTTTCAGTTTTTCTATTTGAAGAAATTTCTTTTCATTAAAAACGCACGCATGACCAGTTCGGAAGAAACATAGTGCGATGTTTTTGTGTCACACTGTAAGAGAGAAAGTTTATATTTCAAATGGAAAGTCTTTTGGGTGTTTTGTATACTAAATTAGGTTAAAGCTATTAAATGTTTCTTGATTTACGATTCTTATCTTTATTGTTCAGATTTTAGCAAAATAAATATTATTTTTAATATATTTAAATTAATTCAATTTAAAAAAATAAAATTTTGTAGCATGTAAAAGTTCACTGACATTTTATTTTGAAAAATTAGTAGGGTATTTAAGGTTACTTAAACTTTATTTCAAATAATTATTTCTTTTTAATTAAAAGAAAATTTTAATCAGTTAAAAATTTTTTTTTTTTAAAACCCTTTTTGATAAAATTTTAGTAATGCCTCAATAAAAATTGCTGTTAATTTTTTTATGATATTTGCTTTTATAAGCTTATAAATATTTTGTTTGTTAAAGTCTTATTTCGTTTCACTTTTTTATATCTACAATAAAAATTCCCATGCCGTCGCCAAACTTAACAAGTATTTTTATAAAATCGATAATGTAAGTTTTGAGTATGAATTTTTTTGGCGATTTTCTTCATTTATTTAAAATACTGGTGATTTCTTCGTTTTTACCAAAAAATTTCGCTTTACCGGGTTGAGTGTGACATCAAACAGATTTTGCATCGGGGAAGAGCAACATTTTTGGGAAGAAACGAAATCAACATAAGTAATTAGTCGAGGAAAATTTTAAATGTAAAAAAAAATATTTTTATAATCAGTTTGTTAAATTTCAAAATTCCTCCAAAAAAATTACTGAGTGCTTTTCTTTACCTTCAAAAACTATTTGAAAGAAATATTGCACAAAAAAATTAAATTTTTTAGTTTTGTTCTTAAAATAAACCGAAAGCTAACAAGTTTTCATCAAATTAATTGATAAAAAATAGTTGACAAGACTTTTTAAAACTTAATAATAACAGTTTTTTGATTTTAAATATTTTTTTTTTAATTTGTTACATTTTTTAGTATACATACATACATTTTTAATTTTTGGTGTCTTTTATTTTTTAAATCTGTTTTAATTTTTTAGATCGGTTTTAGTATTTTTAAATATAGTTTAACTTTTTGTATTCTGATTTAATCATTTAGTTTATTTTTAAACTTTTTTTATAAATTTGTATGATAAGTATTATATGTTTATTTTTAAGATATTCTGTTAAATGTATAAAGTTTTATTAAAAGACATTTTAATTTTGAATAGTGAGGCATACTTGAAAATATACTCTTTTTGAATAAAATTTCGAGAAATGCTCTTTAAATTTTGTACTAACATTTTTATATTTATTTTAGTTTTTTAAATTTTGTAAATCCGTTTTAACGCTTTTTATGTCTCTATTGAATATATTTATGTTTTATACATAAATGTTTATTGAAAGATGTTTTAATTTAAAAGTAAGAAAAATTTTGAATTTAGGATTTTTTATATTTAGCTCATTTGTTTTATTTTATCTTGAACTTGAAACCAGGTTCTGAAAACTACTTAAATGTTTTCCTAAAGCCCCTTGATCCCTTGTAACACATCACACACATACTTACTTCTTCATTCACTCTGCAGCACTCGAAAACTCGCTAATTAGCAATAAAAACAATTGAAAGTTGGCAAATCGACCTTGAACACTCAAATGATTTCGCATAACAAGTGGCAATCAAAATAATCTCCAACTGGAAATGAAATCAGAAGCGATTAATGCGCTAATTGGCAATGGAGAAATGAAAAAAGTTATGCATCAGCAGCGGCAGCCCAGCAAAAGCAAAAACAAACATTTTAATAAAAAATTATATAAATAAAAAAAAAAAAACGTAAATCCACAATAAAAAAGTGGCAGAAACGCAATCAAAGTCATGAAAATTTTAATTCAAAACCTGGCGCAGCAGAAGAAAAAAAGTTAAAGCAAAAACAAAAAATGCATGCAAACATGCAATGGAAATTGTTAAAGCGTTAAAAGTGGCTTTTATTTACATGTGAATGTACATATGTAAGTAAATACATACATATGTATGCATGCAGGAGTAAATGTACAATGCAACGCCACGAAAAAAAAAATTAAGAAAAAACCTCCAAGTAAAATAAAAACAGCCATTGTGGCTGGCTGAAATATGAAAAAAATCGTGCTGAAATTATTTATGGCAAGCAAATAAGCGTTACAATAACAAAACCAACTACTTGTGTGCGCTTGAAATGTACGTACATAAATCGAAAATTAAAAAAGTTAAATTAAATTAAAAAAATTGTAAAAACTGGCTTGTATAAATATTATGTTTGCCAAAAGTGGAAAAAGGACGAGAGAAAGTTTTGAAGAAAATGCGGACGGAAAAATGTGAAATGTGTGCTAAATAAATTAGTTTTAATGTAATAAATTTGCAAAAATAAGAAAAAAAGTTATATTTTAGCAAAGTGTTTGAAAAAAATTTTAAACAACATTTTAAAAATTAGTAAACAGATGCAATTCAGCTACACATTTCATTAAGCACTAATGTAATGTAAATTTTTGGGTATAAGAGGATTTGGCTATCTGAAAAGGTAACTAGAAACGCGCATTTTAAACCCTTCGCATGGTTCAGTCTGGCACAAATTGAGATTTCTAGTACATCGGCCTGAAAGACCGTGGACCAAGTACCCATTGCAATAGAAAGTTTGTTTCCAGGTCCAAAAAAACCCGCTTCGGCTCTACCCAGACATCTCGCTATGAAATCTTGACCTTAAATTTCCTACCGAAGCAGATTTCCTTTGGCATAGCGTCGGAGAACTCGCAGATTCCTAGACCTGGTATTTAGCCCAAAATGCCTTTGTGTTGTTTCTTGCTTTTAAGAGTACTGTCTGAATTTTTGAAAAATGTAGGGTCCAAACTAGAAGCTCCTGTCACCGATAGTACGGCCAGCCTTTGGAGTTTGTTCAGATGTGAAACGGCAATTTTTTTGCAGCGTTTTGGCCACCAGACTAACTATTTACGATCGAACGGACTATAGTTCGGTATAGCCATTCTAGTATTTTAGAGTTTAGACCCCATGTTCGACCGAAAGGTCTTCGACAGGTCCACATGGCTTTACTAAGAGTTTTGTCTAGATGGGAATTACAACTTAGTATCTTATCCAGAATAGTACCGAGATATGTATTTCATTTCATCAGAGTATTCAAGCACTGTTTCACCAAGGGTAACCGAATCAATGTTCGGCTTGTACGTTCTTGTAAGCGGTACCAGAACAGCCTTTTGCGGGTTAATGTGGAGGTCGTCATTGGCACACTAGTTTGACATTAAGCGCTGAGCTGCACTTGTAACGTCTGATACAGTGTAGCCGAATTTTCCCGTCACGATAATTACAAGGCCGTCCGCATAACCAATAGCAAGGTAACCGCTTTCCTTTAATTGGGCTAAGGGGTCATCTACGACGAGAGACCAGAGTAGAGGAGAAAGAACACTCCCTGTGAGCACCCTCTAATGGCTCTAATGTTCACAGAGCTGTAGCCTAGGTACGATGTGATATCATACTTACGGAGAATGGTGTCAATCCACCCGACAGTGGACAGATCGATGCCTCGTTGGACCAGTGCCCTTGAGAAAGATTCGTAGGAGGTATTATCAAAAGCCCATTCGATTTCCAGAACGGCACATAAAGCAACCTCCTTTAAGCACTAATTTGTTAAAAAATAATAATTGTGGACTATGTATCTTACTGAATTCCAAAAAAAAAAATAGTTTCTCCTTGAGCTCATAAATTTAAAAAACAAGTCATTTTTAAGCAAAAAGCTCATTTATAAATTTAGGAGTAGGTAATGTAAATTTCTTCTTGATCCAATGATCGGAGCTAAACCAAATCAGTTGGTTGGCGTGGCGTGTTATAACAGCATACAAACTCCCCAGAGTTTTCGGGGAGTCCCGATTACGTAGACCCGACTGCCTTGAGAACGTGATCTAAAGTTCTCATAAAAAAATGATTATAAAAATATGTATAGTTATATTGCGATAAATTGATAACCTTTTTTGAGGTCGATTAATAAATTAAAAGCAATAACAAAATTTTTCACAACTTTAAGTAAACACCCTTTTGACTACGGGTTTTCCGATTTTTTTACAAAACAAAAATTTTGATGAAATAAAAAAATGTATAGAGTAAAAGAAAATAAAATATTTCAATAATAATACAATAACAAAAAACAATAGCAGAACAAAAATGCAGTACAAAACTTTTAAAAAGGTTTTTTTTTTGAAGTATTGTGGCACAATTTTCCGTCATCCCTTGTCAATTGTGGTTTTGAGAAAAACCGGTTTTACCGTTCAGCCATCTTCTGTATCACTATTCGTTCTACCACAAAATGTCTTTGAATATAGATATTTTAATTTTAAGATTTAATTTAACTGAATTTTTTTCTAATATTAATATTCTGTTAATTATACGACTTTTTTTATAGTTAATTTCTTTTTTTTTTTAATTGATATTTTCTTAATTTTAATATTTTTGACTTTTATATTTTTTGATTGTGAAATCTTTAAAATTTTGATATTTTAAATTTTAATTTTAAAATTGACTCTAAAATCAAAATTTTTTAATTTAAAGTTTACAACATTTTTATATCTTCCAAATTTCTTAAAAGAATTTAAAATATAACATTACAAACGTGTATGAAGAACAAAAGCCTTTTTTTAATTTTTCGAGGTTTTTTTACTCATTTTAAACTAGACGATTTGTAAGGTAAAATCAAAATTTTAAATGTTTCGTTTTGTGTTCCTGAAAAAGTACACGAGTATTTTATGTAGGTCAATTACGAAAAATTTTTTTTTCTCAAGAAATACGTACGTATGTATTAAAAAAAAAAAAAATAGAAAAAATTTAATTCACTAAACTGAAATATACTGATCCGTGCTTCAACGAATTTTTTTTTTACTAATCGCTTGAACCGCTGAATGAAAATAATGCAAGTTAGCTTCCTCACTGTAATCCGTGACCCAAGGTTACTCATACTCTGCTGGCAGTGTTTCACCTTCACACAGAAAATGCACAACAGTGCACCTGAAATTTCGTATATTTCTCAATAAGTGCAAGTAGTAATATTGTACTGTTGGCACAGCTGCATGTAGCTGTGTTGTTGTGTTGTTTCTGATGTTCATAGAAATGAATAAATGAATTAATGCGCTTTTGTAATCAACAATTACAGCTAATAAGTGTGGCGCGCGTGTGTGCGAAGCAGCAACAGCATCCATTCATGCCACAGCTTAGCAACATTGCTTTGTTGCAATTACACTTGCAATGTTGTTGCATTTGCGCGCTATTGTGATTGCATTAGCTGTTGTTGCTGTTGCTGCCAATATGCGCGTACATGCCCGAAAATTCCACCGAAAACAAGAGAGTAATAGGAAAAGCTTCAAATGAAAACAAAGTTGTTGCTGCGAAGCTGCTGTGCACTGAGATTTGTTTGGCTTTGGTTTGGACCCGCTCTGCAGCTTTGCGAACCTTGAGTTTTCAATTTTTAATTTACCTGTAATTCCTTTTGTTTTCATATTTTCTGCGCGCGTGCCTTGTAACAAAAGTGAAATTTATGTGCGTTTTGTTACGCTTTGGCAGCCGCGAAGCTGCAAGTGCTGTTGTTGGTTGGTTATTGGCGGTGGCAAGCGACGTCGTCGGCTGCTTGCAACAATGTGTTTTCATTTTTGCTGCAATTATATTTTGTTGCCGCATTTTTGCTTTTAATGCAAATTATTTTTTGTTATTTCCTTTTTTCGTTATTTTTAATTCGCCTGCACTTGCTAAGCTCATACTATTTGCATAAACTTGTGCTTTTTAAAATTCGCATGTGGTGCATACGAGCTAATAAATATTTAGTTATTATAAGTGAGACGAATTTTGCTTGCTACTTGGCACAACAAGGTTGCCATAGTTGAAGTGTTTACAGACGATAGGATTTAAGGCGAGATTAGCAGTTGACGCTTCTAAAAATATACAGCACCAAATTTTTCAGCTACTTGTGCAACTCAACTAATCTTTGTTTTGCAAATTATATTTCAAACGGCATTGACTTCCTCGAGTATTTTTGCTATAATTATTTTATGGCAAGCAATTAAATGCATGACTTTTGGCCTGTTTTAAAGAAAGAATATCTTCCTATTTAAAGTTTTAATTTGAAATTATTTTATAATTTTTATGACAAACCTGTTCTAAAACCTTTTATTGAAAAATTCCTTTTAAAGTATTTATAACTGCACGTTAAAAAAAATATGCTGTAAAATTTTTGCCATAGTCATTTTATTAAAAGCCATTGAATTTGTAATCCTATAAAAAGTGTATAACAAATATTTAAAGCTATTTTGAGGCAATAATTTTTGTAATGAAGTTTTTGCCATAATTATTAATAATGCTATAAATGTCATACGAAAATTTTATAGCAAACTTTCGAACATACTCTTAATGTTGATAAAAAACTGTATGTAAAAATATAACTGTCGTCAGTTGGTTAAGAAATTGATAGTGAAAAATGTTTGCCATAATCATTTTATACCATTGCATTCCTTCAATTAGCTAATTATTTAAAATAATAACTATTATAAATTTTTGCCATATATACATATGTATTAAGAATGTTAAAAATATCCTATAAAAATTTAATAAGAATACTAGTTGCTATAATTATTTTATAGCAAACCAAAGAATTTATTTATCTAAACAAATTTTAAGAAAGCACATCTTTGAAACTAATTTTTGCCTTATCAATAATCCTATAAAAATTGTATGGCAAATTTTCGAACCTTCGAAAAATGTCCAAAATATCAAAATTTCGCTTTCATTCCGAAAACGAATACTTGTTGGGCGACACTCGTGCACATACACATACGTTCATATACATATGTAAATATATAAGCTCCTATTATACTCGCTTATTAATTTACATATTATTTATGGTTTTTTCTTTCGTTTCATGCTGTGGATTTGCTCATTCGCCAGCTGTTCGTACGTTATGTTTGTAAGATGGCTTAGCTTCGCTGTTTCAGTATTTACATAAATTTCTTCCGCTCATTGTTTTGGTTTTTCGACTTCCGCAGGCAAAATAGCGCATTTCCGATTTCCTAGAAAGTTAGTGGTTTTATCGTGGGGGAAAAATTTGTCTCTTCCTTTTAAACCCATATCCAAAATACCAGTACTAGTAAAAACTACTATGTTAGAAATTGAGGAAAATAAATAATAATAAAATTATAATTGTGAGTAGTAAGTTGAAGTAACAAATGCAGTTATTAATATATCTTAATTTGTCTGAGTTCAAGTGGCGATAGCACGCAAAATAATACTTTTTAACGCTATAATTTATAAATATTTTATAGCAACATTTACAAGCAATTTCTCACTAAATTTTCATTAGTTTGCTGAAATAATCTTAAACATGTGCATCATACTTAGTTCTAAAATCAATGTAAAATACTTGCCATAAAAAATTATATAAGAAATTTCTGGGCATAAAAGTGATCGGCAAATGCACCTCCTATGTTGATGTTATGTATTAACAACACAAACATAAGAATATACTTAACATTACTTTTTCTAATGTTTAGTATGAAATTTGTGCTATAAAAATTATATGTTCGCTTTGTATTTCATAAACAAAAATATGCTTACATTGAACGGAGCTGTTTAGTTAAGGGCCGATTTCATAATAAGATTAAAGAATACTTTAAAATTTAAAGGATGCTTTATTTGGCTGATCGATTTCATAAAGCCACTTTAAAGTTAAAGGTGCCCATAAAGGCTCTTTAGTTAAATACCCAAAATGGAAATTTAAATGACTTAAAGGTCTCTTTTGTAAGAAAAAAACTATGTAATTTTCGTAGCATAATTACATATTTATGACAATCAGCTGATGCAATTTTGCCGAGATCAGCATTGCCAACTTTGTTATTTTAATTTAAATGAACCTTTTGTTATTATTCAATTGCCATTGTATTATGAAAACAATTCTTGTTTAAAGTACATTTAAATTACAATTTAACTAAAAGGAAACTTTTGTAAAAGGAACTTTAAGTGTTTCATTATGAAATTGGCGCTAAGACTACAAAATTTTCTTGATAAAATAAAATACAATTTTTTATCTAAGTTAATGTATTAAAAATGTGAATCAAAAATAATATTTTGAAACAAAAAAATGTTTTCTAAAAAAGCCTTGAAACGAAGTTTTTATTATGTACTAATGCCACTATCTTTTCTTTCAACAATCTCATATACATACATACATATGTAAGTAGTTGTTTGTTAAATTATTCCATAACAGTTTTATGTCTTTAAGTATATGAAGCTTTTCTTTGTGATAGTTTTTACCAACTTTTCATTGCACACTACATTTTTTTACAATTAAAAAAGAAAATTTTCTTGAAAATATAGCAGCTTAAACTTCGAGTTTTACAAGTGTTTTAAGAATCCCATAAAATTTTATAGGACAATTTCGAAATTTTTTTTTTTTTTAAATAATGCACAAATAATCTTTAACAAAAAGGAATCAGAAATTAAAAAATGCATGACATAAAATTGTTTACACTTATCTTTCACAAATTTATAGCATTAAACTTTTGCTATAAAAAATTTTATGGCAACCTAACCCCTTTAAATTTTATGGCTAACTTTCGAAGATAATCTAGCTCTTTTTTTTAACAAAATATTTATAAGAACAATCTTTGCTCAAGATTTTTTGAATGAATTCTATATAAATTTTTTTATACAATTTTTATAGCAAACTTCAAAACTGTTTGAAAAGTGAAAATTTTATAAACAATTAGCATTTAATATGAATAAGTTGGTACATGCATTTACTAATTTTTTACTAACCTATAATACTATAATAATAGATTGGCGCTGACACATATGTTAGTGTTTGGCCGAGCTTCTCCTCCAACTTGTGGCGTGCGCCTTGATATTGTCACACAAAGCGGAGGGACCTACAGTTTTACGCCGACTCCGAACGGCGATTGTATTTTTATGAGAAGCTGTTTTTCATGGCAGAAATACACTCGGAGGTTTGCTATTGCCTGCCGAGGGACGACCTCTGTTAAGAAAAACCTTTTTCTAAATTTTTTGCGATGTTGCTTTGACCAGGGCTTGAACCCAGGTGCTGGTGAGTGAAAGCGCGCACTGCTTACCACTACACCACAGCGGCCGACCTATAATACTAGTGCTATAAAAATTTTATAACAACCCATTTTCTGTTTCAAATCGATGGCATATAATATTTAATAACGTGAACTTTCAATTTTACATTACGGGGATTCACTAAGTGCCAGGCCACTAGCTCACCTATATTGCTTTAGGCGTCCCGTAAAATTATATGGTAAACTTTCGTGGCTAATCTATCCTTTATTCAAGTCTTCTCCTATTAAAGCCGCAAAAATTTGTAGCAGCCTTAAAGACTTTTTACAAACCGAACATTTGGCATAATATTGGAAATAAAGATGAATTAATAGTTTTCTAAAAATATTTAAGTGCCATACAATTTTATAGCAAACTGATGATTTCCTGAGCTTTTGCAACAGATTTTTATAAAGAGATCGTTAATTTTATTAATTTATTTAGTACAATACAACTTTTCCTATAAAAAATGTGTATGCCACCCTCGTCTCGTTGAATTTTCTTCAATGAATATTATAACATTTTTTCTATAAAAATTTAAACACAAAACTTTTTCCTATAAAAATTTAAAATTTTCCAGCAGCCCATGTGCGATTTAGATTAGGAAATTTTCGCTAAATATGTTTTAAAATTTAGCCGAGTTAAATAGTAACAAATTACCTTTAGAATATATGCATATACATTAGGGCGGGTCAATTTGTATGGGAGATTTTTTCGACTATAAGCCTACAGCACAGGAGGATTCCACGTGTAACTGTAAGCAAATTTTCCGAAGAAAATTGCAAAAATAGATTTCGTAGCATTTTGCTGAAGTGTCGTACAGAAGTGCTTTAATTTTGTACAAAACATGCTATAAGGGGTTTTTTTGGTATGAGAAATCCATTTTTGCCCTTATCCTTTTCTTAAAACTTCCTTCGAAACCTATTTTGGCAAACTCCAAATTGGTTTTAGACCCATGGTTTCTTCGGCAAATTTGCTTGGAATTACGCACAGAATCCGAAAATGCTATAAGTGCATAGTAAAAAAAAATAAAATTGACCTGCCCTAATATAAATAGTTCTAAGTACATACGCGTGGGCGGCACGGTCCAGGAATAGCAAAGCTTTCGCATTGGAAAATAAATAAATATAAAAATATTTAACCCCTAACTGAACTCTCACGAATCCTTTGCTGCATTCATCTACATTTCAAGTGTTGCAGCTTATCCTTATCACTTAACCGCTCATTAATTCATCTCCAAAGCACCGAGCAACACTTTTCATTTTTCATAGAGCAATTTTTTTTTTATTTCTTATTTTTTATTTATCGCACACAGCGTAATCAGTAGCTACTTATGCTCTGCTCCAATAATTCTTCAACCATATATTTTTTTTTTGCTGACATGTTCCCTTTTTGCGCTTTCGCTTCCCTGCTCGCCTGCTTACTTTGACGTTTTTAGTTCTTAGAATTTATTTGAAATATTTATTTGATTAATGTACTCCGGGTGCCCTTTTGAAAAGTTGTTTGCTGTTGCGAGTTTTTGTTGTTTTTTTTTTACCACTGTCTCTTTTGCCCCTCCCCCCCCCCATCACATATGAATGATGTTGTTGGTAAATTAATGGTGGTTCGTCTGTTGACTTCATTGACTCCCAACTCCTCGTTCAAGGGGTGGCAACTTAACTAACAGATCCAACAATCGAGACTCCTCAAAACAACTGAACTGAATTGAAAATAGCTGCGGGACTGAATTGCTTAATATTATGGCAATGAATATGTGTGGCATATGAACGTATGTATGTATGTGTGTGAGAGAAAAAGGAAAGAATGAAAGGAAATAGCTAGGAAAAAATATCAACGAATTGTAAAAGAACGCTGCAGAACGCTTTGATGTGCCATTCTTTTCGTACAGCTACGACTAGGCGTATGAGTGGGCATGTGTATGCAATACGAGCAGTTGCTATAAAGATGTTGCTGTGTCACATCCTAAAAATAGGCACTTGTTTTCCGAGCCTTCCCTCCGTAGTTGTGTTTGCGCCTGCCTGTTTTCATTTTTATATCCTTTTTTCTGCCTTGCGTGTCCCTAAAAGGGTTAATGTGCGAGAATTCGCTAACTTATCTTGCTCTACAGCCAGCATAGGCTGTCGTTTTTATATAGCCTTTGAGGCAAAGACATTTTCTACACATGTATGTCATTAATTACATTTATGCATGAAAGGAAAAAATATACTCCAGCTCAGGGCGGTATTTAAAGCAAAGCGAAGCGCAGAGAAGTGAAGTGGAGTAGAATGCAAGAGTGGCGTGGCAAAAGAGTTGTTTGCCTGTATTCCTCTTTTGAAGGCGCAAAATGCTGAAAGACTCGAATTGGGATTACATTGGTGCCGCAAAGGCGATTCTGTGTTTATTAATGACGCTTTATATGTACATACAAGGCGTTGGTCTTAGTAGAATTTAAGAGCTTGAGACGTTTATGCTTCAAGGAGTTTTTAATTGTCTCATAGGGTGTGTAAAAACAAAACAAAAAAAAATGTACTCTGAAATTTCTGAAATCTGAGTAATGGTACGCGTAGACAGAGGCTCCGCACAGTGCCGCCTAAGTGGGCAAAAATCAAAAAATTTGTTATCTGAAATGTGAACTTGTTTGGTATTTTTGTAAAGACATTTTATCCACTAAAAATAATTAAATAGACATTTCCCTAAAAAATTAATTATATGCCGTCAGGAAGCCACTAAAGTCGACAAATTTTATACTAAGAATTTTAATAAGAGCATAGCCATGCGTAAGCTCTTCACAGAAAAAAAATTTCAAAAATATATTCTTTGAAATAAAATGTTGGTTGACATTTCTTGTTTCCATTAGACAAAAAAGTTAAATTAAATAAAAAATTAGTTTAATTGAAATATAGATAAGGCCATGCAGTTTTTGGCAAATGGAAAATGGTTTGAAGGAAATTTTCAACCAGCGGCAACGAAAGTTGTTAAAAAATTAACCAAAAATAGGAAAGCGAGATAGAATTAAAATATAATTAAAAAAGAAATAAAAAATTTAATGGTATGAAATGAAAGAAAATAAGTTAAAGAGAACTTAAATGAAATGTTAAATGAAACGATACGCAATGAATCGAATGATATGAAATGAAACAGAATGAAATGAACTGGTATGGAATGTCGTGAAGGAAGTAAAACGGAATGAAATGAAACGTAATGCAATAAAATGAAATGGAAGTGATGTGAAATTAAATGAATATGACGACAAAAAATTAAATAAAGTTAAATGGAATGGAACAAAATGAAGTGCCATAAAATGAGATGAAATGAAATGAAGCAAAATTAAATAAAAGGTGATCAAATGAAATAAAGCGATGGGAAATGAAAACAATGAAACGAAATCAAACGAAAAAGAATAGCATAAGGCGAAATTAATGAAAAGAAACAAATTCAAAATGAAATCAAGAAAATTTAATGCAATGAAATGTAATAAAATGAATTGAAATAATATAAAAGTAAAAAATTCAGCCATACACAGTTGCGGCAACAGGAAATACCCAATCGCCGGAAATGAAAAACTCCAAAAGGCAGTCTGTTTCCCACAAATAAAGGCGGGTACTATGTGATAGGATATGTGGCTCGTATCGGTGTAAATGTGTATTCAAGAGCTTTATGAGTTTCGAGCGCATAATTGCATATGGCTGTGAACGAAGATGAAAATAAATGGAAACTAGGCGAAGCGAAGAGGACTGAATTAAACAAATAGAGCGCAGGTAAATTTGTAGCTGTGTATGTAAGCTGAGCACAGCTGCTTACATGAGCTATACATACAAACATACATATGTACATATGTACCTTACATGTCAGCCCATATGCATGAGCTCTCTCTCATTCATTTATGAACATTTTCTGCTGCCATGCACACAAGGAAAGCATTCGCTTGTCCCAAAAATGCCCCCCAAAAAAACGAGAAAATGGTCCATTTAAAGTAAGCGAAAGTTTTTGGTCGAAATTTTAAATTGGAAAGCGCACAATATAGTCCAGTCATATGTATAGCCCGAGTTCATTGACTTCCAGTTGACTACTATAAATGTACACCAGCAGCATTGCTGCCAGATGAGTGCTGAAAAACTAAAAGTCCTTGAAAGTAAACACAAAATTTGTGAAAGCATTGCATTAAAGTGCCGTTATGATTGCTTGACTGTAGTGCGAATACCAGCGTCACTTTTTTATTCATTTATTTAATAAGCGGCATTCTAAAAGAGTTTCAGTTGTTAGTTGAAGGAGTAGGGCACTTACTTTTGGCAGATTTTTATTTTTTTTTTGGCGCAGCATAAAAAATGGTGAAGCTTATATTTGCCAAAGAAAAATATATAGTAAGATTCATATAATCCAAAAGCAACTGCGATGAAAATTTTTTCTCATTGCCTTGGCAAATATTTCGTATGAAAAGCAAGTTCGACTAGAGTTTGGCTGATTCCACGACCACAAATCAAAGCGGTGCAAAGATAGCTGGTGCAACAACCCTCGCGTTCACCGCCGGTAGCCTCACACTTCCGAAAAGTTGTGGCGTATGCGGATGATGCTGTAATACTAGCTAAAGGCTCATTCCACTCTACCGTTAGCGAAATTCTTGAAAGAACCCTGTGAAGGCTATACGCGTGGGCTGCGAGAAGCGACCTAAATGTGAATCCAGCCAAGACAGAACTTATCCTTTTTGCAAACAGACACAAAATACCACAATTCAAACTATCGTCGCTAGACGGCAAGGCACTCAAATTATCCCCCAGCGCAGAGTATCTTGGGAGTCGTGCTGGATAGCAAACTTAATGGGAAAATCAATGTCAAATTCCGTAGACAGAAGGCCTACATAGCATATTACACTTGCAAGAGAATCTTCAGAATAAACTGGGGACTAAAACCTAAACTTGTAATGTGGTTACCGCGATCATAAGACCAATCCTAACATACGGCGCCTTGATTTGGTGGCCCGGCCTAAGCAAATAATATAATGTCAGCAAATTAAGAAGCATACAAAGGGTAGCAAGCGCAGGAGTAACAAGTGCACTAAGATCCTGCAAGGCCGAAGCGCTAAATGCTATCCTCAATTTAATCCATATTGATCTACACCTGAAAAAAGTGGCTATGAAATCGGCGATCAGACTCACAGAGTCAGGCCTTTAGGAGACTGGACACTTCGGACATGGGTTGATCAAAAATAAAATGCTGCTAATTAGGACGACAGACTATATGGTAGTCAATTTGGACTTCAGCTACAACGTGCAAGTGTTATTGCCATCCAGAAGGGACTGGAGAAGAGACCGAGTGGCCGACCGAGATGCGATCTCTCTATAAACCGACGGATCCAAGTTGGATTACAGTGCAGGAGCGGGAGTATACTCCGAGGAACTCGGTGTGGTTCTGTCTCTACCGTTGGGAAATGACGTAAGCATCTTCCAAGCGAAAGCTCTAGGATACTAGAAGCCTGTAAAATCCTAGGCAATAGAGTTAGGTACAAGAGTAAAGCAATAATATATTCGGACAGCCTGGCAGCTCCATTGTGAATAGCGTCACCGGTTACCAAATCCAAGCTAGTTAGGGAATGCGAAGTGGTATTGAGCTTAGTGTCTCAACCAACTACCGTCGGGGTTTGCCGGACATAGAAACATAGAGGACAATGAGCTGGCGAAGGCATCAAAATGGCACAACAATGCGCAAGGAAGCACTGCAACCAACCAGCCACACCTACGAAAGAGGAACCCGTAAGGTAAGTGAGGTGGATGACGATCCCCAATACGAGAAGGGAGGTATTTACCCGGTGATGAGACTGAAACCATACCCTTAATAGGTAGAGACCGCTGTGTGCTGCGTGGATTTCCAAAAGAGAAAGTTTTGGTAAAATGAAACAAGGATATCTCTCCGCCATCCGGAACCGACATCGGGAGAGGGAAAAGCCAAATCCACCACAACCAAAGACTCCACTTTGAAGAGATCTGGTTTCAAAAAGGCAGATGCCAACAGACAATACAGTGAATGAATCCAAGACGCTCAGATACCCCAACAACTCGTCCCTGAAAAACACTGCAAAGACGATGGAGAATATTCAGGCATATATGTGACAACGGGTCCGTTCGTGAAGGTATTTGTATAGTATGCAAGAATAACATAGAAGCAACGGGTGCTGGACAGATGAAACAACCTTTCTGTACCGCCGAAGAATCGGTGACGAACAAGATTCCCAACAGACCACGGACCAGGACCTGGAACCCTCAAAAGCCCATAATAAAATCGGTTCGAAGAAAATTTTCCTTTTTACGGCGACAAACTAAAAGCTGCTCAACTCGAAGGAATCTCTCATGAACTCCCTCAGGTATTAACTTACTTGTAGCCTGCAATAAAAAGTTCTCGCACACCCACCTGGCAGCACCAACCGCTCCACAAAAAAGCATTCTCCTTCGACATCAACAATTTAGTTACATAAAAGCGATAAACTAAAGATTTTATTATCAAGCGCTTCAAGCATAAACGTGTGTAACCGTTAAATTATGGATCATAAACCGTAATCAAAGTGTCGTCGTCCGCTTACAACCATTTGACATACTCATACATACATACATATGCATGTGCGTATGAGCCACATTTTATTTTAACGCTGATTTGAACATTGTTTCGGTGCTGCTTGCTTAATGCAACTTTATTAAGCTGCTCTGAGATGCTTGAAGCGATTTTCTTCAAATCCAACACAAAAGTAACGCATTTCGTATTCAGGAGAAGCTTGCAGCATACCAAATTTTGAAGATAAAATGACAGTTTAGAAAGGATCACAAATTCCACCTGATGATAGGGACAAAACTTTTGTGACTGTGAGCATAAAATTATAAGATGTCTTTGTATGTTGTCGAAGTCACCTCGAAAAATAATTCATGAAAAGTAAAAATTTAAAAAGTTTAAAATAAACTAAAACAGAATTTAAAGACAATTAAACAAAAAAAAATATCAAAAATGTAAACATAAAATAGTAAGAATTAAAATATATTAAGTAAAATAAAAATTAAAATTATTTTAAAACGTAAAAAAAAATATAAAAAAAAATATGCGAGAATCACTTTTAAGAAAGCTATACATATAAAAGTAATAAATAGGAAAATGAGAAATACAACATATTTAATTTTTTTCAATATTTAAAGAATTCAAAAAAAAAAAACAAAAAAAAATACTAAAAAGCTCTACATTGTCGCAATAGAAAAAAATAATATATATACTATATAAAGCAATACAGGAAGTAAAAAAAGTGTGTATAGAAAACATGAAACTATTTCTTGTGAATGGCAATTACAAACATACATACATACAGTGGCGGTCAAAAGTGGATGAATGGTTTTTCGTATGTAATATTTACAATGTTTTTCAAGCTATAATTTTTTTGATATTCTTTTATAAAAATATGGTTCATGCTATAACAAAATTTAGAAAAAATCGCCAAATTACTACTACTACTACTTTTTAACTAGATTTTTTTTTAATTTTTTGGGTATGCAGTTACCAGGATTTTAAAATTCTAGTAAAATTAGCGCAAGTTTCGAGCGGCTGAAAAATCGCATTAATTTTTAATATATATATTTTTTTGTTGTTGACAGCGTCAACGTCAGTTTTCTTAAATTTTGCGGAAAAATCCGTAAAAAAAATATTAAAAATCAATGCGGTATTTTAGCCGCTCAAAACTTGCCCTAATTTTACAAAAATTTTATAATCCTTAACTGCATACCCAAAAAAAAAAAATTTAAAAAACTCTGGTTAAAAGGCTCGAAATTTAGATAAAAATTTGTGGAATTTGTCAAAATTCTGTATAAAGTTTGAATTCATGATTTCTATAGTTTTTGTTAAAGCATGATTTTTTATAATAAATTTTTTGCTTGAAAAACTTTACAAATATTAAAAACGGAACACCATTCATCCATTTTGGACCGCCACTGCAAGTGTGTATGTGTATTACAATTATCCCACTCTCGCTCTTTTTCAATTGCTCAGCAGCTTGCTTGTTTTGGCGCTAGTGCATTTGACGATTTGTTCAGCTGCTTTAATGACATCATTATTGCTCGTAGTTTATTGCTACTCTATGTTTCTTTTGCTAATGATGCTATTGTTTTAGTAAATGGTACTTGATTTTTACTATGCTTTTAAATTGGCTGCTAAAGTGCGCGCCTGTTGATATGCTACAAATATACATACCAGCGACTAATATCCATTAGTACAAATGGCAGGTGTGGAGTACAGAATGGCCAGAGAGTGAGCGGGGGCTGTGTTTGCCAATCGAATTATCTAAATAAAAATAGAGCTCTAAAAGGTATTTCAATGCTAATTAAAACATTTCAAAATTTTCAAATCGAAAATTTTAAGCTAAAAAAAATGGACTTCAAAAATTATTCAACTTGCTTTATACAAAAAATGTGTGTTATTTAAAAAAATATTTAAGTTTAAAAATTTTAAAGTTTTTAAAAGCAGTATTGCCTACAAAAAATCTTTGAAAAAAATTTGAAGAGAATGTTTAAAAAATACTAGTATTAAAATTTAAATTTGTATGAAAACACATTGTCATTTTTACAAAAAAAAAATATATATATATATAAAATATTTTAATAAACCAAAATATTTTTTACGACCGAAAAGTATTTGGAAAACACACAAATTTAAAATTTTTGAATTTTTATAAGCCTTATGTATATTTGATTTAAGTAACTTAAAACCTGTATTTCTACGAAATCTAATATTATTTATATACGAGATTTGCTAAAAAAACCTCACAATGTTTAAAGGTTGAAAAAAATCTACCCGAATTTGCCACGCAAAAGTTAAATTTTTGGCCAAACCAATGTCTAAAAATTACACGAACCTTTTAAAATTATAAAAATTACGACCGGAAATTGTCATGCAAAAAATCTCGTATGTCGCGAAAGATTTGAGCTTTGCGTTGAAAGTTTTTCTCGCAGTTTTGTATTTAAGAGTCGGATCTTACGTAGTTTAAAAAAAAAATTATTATTTTTTTTGTTTCCAAATTATACTTATTAATACTTTTTATCATACATACATATGTACATATAAAATATTTCAAAAATCAACAAAAATTTAGAATCCTAATTTTGTTTTACTTTTTTTCGTTCATAAATACCTGCCCAATGAATTGCTTATCGCATCATTCGCTACCATACTGCGCTCACCAACAACCTTTTACAAGCCAATTGTACGTCTATTTTTTAAATATACATACATACATATATCTTACGGTTATTTTCAGTACCATTTTTACAGTTATTTTCAAATGCAATAGATACACACATACTATGCATACCTACATACACATATGCATGCATTTTACGATATTAGCGTGTGGCCATTTATCCATGGAACACGCCGCCCATAACGGTGATGTCTATGTTACGCTCGTAATGGTAGATTTGGCGCTGGTGCTGCCATTCGTGGGGAACGAAAGCGAGTAAAAGAAAATTTTATTATTTCCATTTAATCTGGTTAGCTTGAAAAAAAGTGAAATGCAGTAGCAGAAGAGATGGAGATATTATATTCATGTGGTTGTACCAAAATACATACATGCATATGTACATACATACATATATGAACATGTACAATATTAAAATTAAAATTGGGTTAGGTATGTAAAAAATATGGAATTAGAAAAAATTTCCCACTGAGGGAAATAAAAAGAAAATGAGGATAGACAAAATTGCAAATGCAATTATTTTTCTGTTACCCATTTTAAGGATTTTAGCCACTTGTGGCGAGCAAATTTTTTGATGAACTTTCTAATCTCTAAACCAACTACAAAACTCGATTTGCAGAAATTCTGACTTGGACTCCTTGTTGTGACCTAAAACTATGCAAAATAAATTCCTTAAGCTTTAGCCAACTAAAACTATTAGTGCACATAATTTGAAAATTTGCCACTTAACGTCTTTTATTCGCATTCGCTCCGCTACAAACATTACCGCCGCCCGCCGCCCACCACCACACGCGACCAGCCATTAATGCCATAAATGTTTAGCAAAATTCCAAACAAATTAAGTAATCTAACCACCATTAGCCACTTCAGAGTTTAGTTTTATGGCGACTAAACTGAAACAAAGCTCATTTTCAAGGTTGAAATTTTCAAAACAGCAAAAGTTCCAATGTCGTCAACTTTGATTGTAGTCCAAAGTACCCGTAGTATAATTAGTACAGAAATTTGCAAAAAAAAAAAATGTTGAGGCACGCGTGTATGCGTGAATTTTGAGTGGATTTAAGTATGCTGTGTGAGTTTGAAAAGTGTGTTTAATTTGAGTACGAGGGTGGGCTGAGACGTATAGAAAGAATAGAAAAAAAAGAACTATAAACAAACATCCACAGCAACAGCTGTTCAGCACAGAAAATCACTGTCGACGACGATATTTACACGAATAATGATAAAAGTATCGATAACGGTACCGTTTCAAAAGTCATGCAGATAGCAAAATTGAAATGAAAATCGTTATTATCGACACATCGAGCGCATCAAGATGCATTTCTGCATCAAAAATAAAATTTTGAAAAAAATGTCGCTTACGTTATTTTGGCGGTTAGGGCTCGATATATCGGAAAAATGAATAAGAAATATTTTACGTTTTACCCGCAGTAACAAGAAACGCAAAATATCGATAACAGTAAATTGTGCTTATTGTTTGTGGTGTGCGTCTTGATGTTACTACATAAATGATGAGACTCGGAAGCTTTTGCCGCCTCCGAACGGTAAATGGATTTTATGAGAAGCCTTTCAAGGCGGAAAAACAATCGGAGGTTTACCATTGCATGCGAGGGGCGCAGGCAGTTGGACAAAAAAAACTTTTTTTTTTTGTTTATTAGATGTCGCTTGGACCAATGAATTTGATAGGCTTTAATACACTGTGGAAAAATGGCAATCAAAAGCTTTGAGGAGCTTAGGTGAAGTGTTCAGAATGAAAATATTATTTTTTTATTGAAAGCTACGTTGATTTTCGTCCATAAAAATGTGGGTCCTTTCCGAGTCCGATTAGTTTGTAATGTTCCACCCTCGTAAGGGTCCATGTTCAAAAATGCATTTAAGTGGCTTTGTTTGTAACTTAATGCTCGTGTGTGTGTGTGTGTGCGACATTTTGAAGCGCCTGAGCACCAAGCAAGCATGAAGTAGATACGCTTACATACACAAACAGATTTGCAAATATGTAGTGTGGAAATTTTAGTTTAGTTCCAAACGCTTAAACCCTTCAGTGGCTGTGGCAGTGCCAGCGTGTTCCGCAAGTTCAAAATGATTTGTATAAGTTTAAGAACAGTTTGCGTGCATATTCGAAAATGTATGAGTAAAAATAGTTAGCGTGCCCCGGCTTAAGTGAGGTCGACGATGTGTGGGTGAGAGCGTGTGGGACGTGTGTACATACATGTTCTCACATATGTAAATGGATATATACAAGTATAGATATGTACATATACATGCAAGTCTCGGTAGCTCTTTCGCAGCTGGAGGTGTGCTCACAAACTTTGCACTTTGTTATGCAAAAACCAATTTAAGTCCGAAATGACTAAACTAAACTAAACTGTGAAATGGAGACAAGTTTTCATTTTGCTTCTTAGTTTCGGTTGTTGTCGATTTTTGTTTTTGTTTTGTTTGTCACAAACTTTCCACATGTGTGTCAGCGGCAGTGCCGGTCGATGTTGTTGCTGTGTAGGTGGCGAAGTTGTGATTTACAAAAGTGCTGGTAACTTTATTGTTAAGAGTGAGCGGCACCAATACTACACAGACAGTCGGGCTAATTCTGTGGAAGTATGTATCTAGCAAATATGAAGATACACTTGTTGGCAACAAATTGTCATAAAATGACTTGCTGAGTTTTGAATTCAAATGTTTGCTTGGTAATACGCAAAATGTATTCAACAAAGTGTGATTGATTTTGACATTGCTCTCATAAGAAACAGGCTATAATGTCAAATTGAAATGAATTGTTAACCCATTTGAAAATATTTTTTTTTCAAATTTGAATTTGTTTTAAAAAAATTTACACAAATATTTTTCAAGCAACAAATTTTCTTAATAAACGTGAAATTGTTGAGAGATAAACCGCCGAGGAGAGCTAGTAAGCACATTTAAAGTTTGGTAATAAGTAAATATGTACGTTCGACTTTTCTTAAATATTTAATGTAAGGAAACCAAGATGAAACGGATCAAAACTTTTGAACGGTGCGCTGTATGCAATAGAAGTCAGGACACGAAAATAGAGCGATGTTTTAAACCACATAATAAAAAATTTAAATATAAAAATAAACGCACAAAAGCATAAAACTTGGGCAATTAAAAACAAGAAAATTGCTAAAACGATTTTATAAACAATTTGTTTTATTTTATTGACAAAATATATATATTCCAGGTAATTTAAGTAAAACAAAACTATAATCAAAATAAAAGCCTTGGTATCAGTGCTGACAAGATACATGCATGCATAAGGGTTAATTCGTTTGTTTATACTTTTTGACATTATAGTACCCTAAAAGAGAGCCGCACTGAGTTGTCAATCACACCTTGTTTAATACACCTTGGTAATACGTACCCGTATCTACATAAATACTTTGTGGGAAAATTTTTATTTATGTATTTATGCCAGTTCAGGTAAAAAATATAGAGGAAGCTGGGTCCAACAAAGCAACCCTTCTTTGCCAACTGACGGCAATTAGAAATGCCAAGTCCTTCTCCATCTGGTCCTTTCAACACAGAGGAGGCCTTCCTCTTCCTCTGTTACCGGCATAGTGACCCGTGTTAAATGCCTTCAGAGCTGGAGCGTTTCTGTTCAATCGTTCCACATGACCAAGCCAGCGTCGTACGACGACTAAAAACACCTTTCGAAGTGCAAAACAATAATTAAATTCTCTTCTATCTATAATGTTAATACGTGTACCGAATTTCAGTAAATCGGATCGGATCGAATACATCGGTCCCTAGCCCACCTATCAGAAAAAGGTATCCTATACGTTAATCCAAGCAAAAAGCTACCTGCTTGCCAAATTTCAAGCAAATCGCACCATAAATAAGATTTTTTCGAATATATCGATCCATGGTCAACCTTCCGGAAAAAAGTAAATTTTTGTGGCCCTTGACATGGTGGCTGCTGAAAGCTATTTATAAAAAAAATTTCACGAAAATTGGACCTGCTGTTCGCGGGATTACCTGTTACAAAAAAGGACATCTTCCCGAGTTCTGTATGAAATTAAAAAAAAAATGTATTCTCGTGGTTTTTGCTGTTGAATGAAATATATTTTTATAAAAAAAAATAAGAAAAAAATTGGTATGGAAAATATAAATAAATTCGTCAAAACGTCAGGGTATACTTATTTTTGGCGCTCACTGTATACGTACAGTCAAACCTGTTTTTGTGCGATAGATAGGGACAAACAAGTTTTTTCAAAAGCTTCAAAAATAGCTACAAACTGTTCTGCACAACTTTTTGAAAAAAATTTTCTTTTTTCATGCTATGGCAGGGGACCGCATAAAAAAGTCTCACTAAGAAAAAATTTAAAAGCGTTATGAAAAAGCTAGAAACAATTTTGAACCTAAAATAGTAATTTAACTAAACATTGAAACGTTAAAAGAATATAATATAATTTTCTTATTTTAAACGAGATTTTTTCGTGAAAAATTTTGCTTGCAAAATACAAAACAGCCTTACGAAAATCGACTTTGCAATTGAATTATTGATTTTCGATAAAAAAGCGTTTCTTTTTAAGTGTCCATAACTTTGCGAAAAATGGGCCGATTGGTACAGTTTATTATTTAAAATTTTTCTTTTTCAAAACACTTTTTTTAATTTTTAATATGAAATGTTGATTTTAAACGATTACTCATTCACAACTTTTAAGGCTTGACCGATAATGAATAACAATGGGATATATTTTTTTGGAATTTTTAAAATTCCTGAAATTTTCATTTTAATGCCTTGTGCAAATTCGGCATTAGAATATGTAATTTTTTATCTAATGAATATTTTTTAGATGAATTGCCTTACGATTTGTTAAATTTTTTGGAATTTTTTTTTGTGCGCTCAAAAAATGCATTTTTAAAGTTTTAAATTTATTTTTTATGAGAAGCTTTTTTTCATGGCAGAATACGCTCGAAGGTCTGCCATTGCTTGTCGAAATTTGCTTGTTTCATATCCACTAATTTCTGTCTCTTATCAATCAATCAAAAATTTTGCAGCATTCGCTTAAAAATTCAAGAATCGAGAGTTCATAGCATATACAAATTTAATTTTTAAATAATTCATGCACATGTTCATTGCAGTGAAATTCGCAAAGTTTCATTCTCGCCTATTTTACAAATTTTTTGCCAACTAATAAAAAATGTTTCCTTTTGTTGTTTTCACGCTAAATCTCTAATTGACACTTTTGTTCAGCAAAACTAATCAATAAAAGTGAGTTCAACGCACTTAACGCTGCCACAAAGCCAAAGTAATGCAAAACTAAACAAACAAACAAAAAAAAAACGGTAAAAAAATAAAATATTAAAACAAAATATGAATTCGCAAAAATTTTTATTCAAAAATATGCATCACAAGCTTTGATTTTTTTTTCACTTTCAAAGCGTTTCGTTTGCATTCATTTGCTTTTTGATGATTGCAACCGTAAATACTCAAAAAATATCACAGAAAAATTTGAAAAAAAGACGGATTGCACGCTGTGAAAGTTTTTCAACTAACGTGTGCATATGCTCCGATAACAACAACACAAACTACAAAAACAACAACTAGCTGCCAGCCTGCATGACTGGTTAATTGGCTAGCCGCATTTGGTCGAAGATGCGCTTGGCGTTGGTCAGCTGCAGATTTAAGTGAAATGTGCAAAAATTAAAGCAAACAAAACAAAAAAATGGTCCAGCGCGTGAATGGAATGTGAAAAATGGAAGTTTTGATTCAACAACTACATACATATTTCCCAGAAAGTTTGAGAGCGCGCAAATTTTAGTTTCAGACAAAGAGTGATAATTTTTACACTCAACGATAGATAATTAAAAATGAACATGTTTAGTCAAGTCTTTTTGTAGAAAATGACAAAGGTTGGTACATGAAGTAAAAACTTTAACGTTTTAAAGAGATGGGTCTCAGAATGACTGGTTTCTTAACTACATACGTCACATATGATAAATTTCTTCACTTAATGCGTAATTTTTTTTCTCGAAATTTTTGGAAAAGGAAAATATATATATGTTTTTTTTATTTCTCAGTGTTAATTTTTTAATAAAGCTTTTATTTCTTAATTTTTCCTTTAATGATTCTGAGTTTTATTTTTTATTCAATTTGCTTTAGTTATTATATTTTTTATCTTTTGTTTTAGTTATTTTAATATATTTTCATTTTTTGTTTGCATAATTATTATTTATATTTCTTTGTGTTTTATTTCCATTTTTTTCTTTCATTAATTTTCCCCTTTTTATACCCGAGCGCACTTGTGCACAAGGGTATTATAACTTTGTTCACATAACGGTTGTTTGTAACAGGCAAAACGAATCGAGATAGATATAGACAAATGTATACATAAATGATCAGAATGAAAAGAGAAATCGATTAAGCGGTGACTGTCTGTCCGTCCGTCCGTCCGTCCGTCCGTCTGTGCACACGATAACTCGAGTAAAAATTGAGATATCTTAACGAAACTTGGTACGTGAACTTCTTTTGGGCGTGGGACGGATGGTATTGAAAATGGGCGGAATCGGATAATAACCACGCCTACCTCCCATATAACGGTAATTTTCAGAAATACGAAAACTGCGATATTTTAGTAACTACTGAAGATAATTCACTCAAAATTGATACTTACAATAAGTTTCAGACGGAAAACATGAATATTATAAATTTTTGGAAAATGGGCGTAGCCACGCCCACTTATGGTTACATGTGTATATCTTGGTAACCGCTACACCAATTTCTTCCAAACTTGGCACAGTTGTGGGTCCTGGTACAGCATACCAACTGGCCGAAAATTTCTAAAATCGGACAATAACCACGCCCACATCCCATATAACGGTAATTTCGAGAAATACAAAATCTTCGATAAATCAGTAAATATTGAAGCTAATTTATTCAAAATTGATGATTGCAACAATTCTTTACCAAGAAATACGTTTATGACAAAATTTTGGAAAATGGGCGTAGCACCGCCCACTTGTGATCACATATATGTATCTCGCTAACCGTTCTAGCAATTTGTACCAAGCTCGGTATGGTTATTGTGCTTGCCACATAAAAGCAAACCGTTGAAAATTGTTGAAATCGGACTAAAATTGAGGCCGCTTTTCATATAACGGTAAATTTCAGATATGCTTGAAACTGCAATATTTCGAAATTTAAGGACGCTAATTTACTTAAAATGTATACACCCCGGCTTATCATGTAGCGGTAGCTTTCGGAAAGGTGGAAAACATATATTTAATACTTGCGCCGGGTATTTAATGTTCGGCTCCGCCCGAACTTAGACTTTCTTACTTGTTTAATTTAAATTTCTATGCAATTTAAAATGTTTTTTTTTTTTTGTAATTTCTGGCCTAATAACATTTTATATTCTGTTGTTTTCCACAAAAATTAATCATAAAACGGCTTTTACTGAAATCTTTCACGTTCAGTCAAATTTTTATGAAATTGTTTCAATTTTATACTATATTTGTAAATCTAAATTTCACTAAAAATTCAAATGTAACGGATTTAATGCTTTCTTTCAGTTTTCTCGTTAATTTTTCCTTCTACGCAAATTTTTTAAAATTTCGTCCGAAAAAGAATTAATTTCCAATCAAAACTACATTTTCAATTTAATTTATTAAGTGCACAAATATTATTTAAAGCTTTATCGATGTATTGCTGAGTAAATATTTTTAAAAAGAAAAGAAATCTTAATAAAATATGGCGCAGCATGCTATCACTTTTTGAAATTATAAAGTTTCAGTTACTTTAGGTGTAGACTATTTGTGATTTATTCTTATATTTAGCGTATAGGTGTTTTCCTAAAGTGGTTATTTTTTTTTTTCAAAATGCCATAATTTATAGAACTTTTTTCGTTTTACCAAATTCTGATTTTTGGGTTAACAATTTATTTTAATATAACTTAAAAAAAAAAATATTTCATCAGAAATTCAAATTCGGTCGTAGATTTCAAGATATGTATATAAATAAGTAAATTTTACGAACAAAAATTTTTTTTTAATAGTATTAAAATAAGCAAAATGTACATTTTACCTTTATCCAACACAGTTTGTATTGCACTGCTTTGCATTTACAGTCAGCTACCCAATTACAATCCCATGCGGCACAATATCACGCATGACGAACATTCCAAAAAAACAGATTCCCCCCACAGAATATTAAATTTCGGGGCCATTTGAAATTGTTGGAAATGCAAATGCCGACGAAAAAATTTTAATTGAACAAAAAATTAACGTATACATACATACATACAATGTAATAAAAATAATAAAAAAAATTCGGACGGAGCTCTTTCGGAGAGGAAATTCATTCTAAATATATAAAAAAAAATTACAAAAAGTTTTCAGTAATTCAAAAGTTTTTTTAAATATATAAAAAAAAAAAATACAAAAAGTTTTCAGTAATTCAAAGTTTTTTTTTTAATAGATTTAAAAGTTAAATTTTAAATACTTTCTTTTCAAATAAAAAAATCTTAAAAACTTCAATTGCTGATGAAGAAAAGAAAAATCAAAAAGTGTACGAGAGCTAAGGCATTAAAGAGAAAGCTACATATTTACTAACAAAAATTACTTAAGGAAATTTGGACAGAAAAAAATCAAGTATAAACTGCAAACCAACGAAAATAAAAATTCAGAAATATGCAAAATAACTAGCACATCCATTAAAATTAATGAGTTTTTTTAATATAAATTTTTTTTAAGTTATATTTTAGAAAGCGAAACAAAAATTTGTATTTTCAATTTGTAGATGAAAATTTATAAAAAGTTATGATTTTTGAACTTGAATAAAAATAAAGTTTTAGAAATGAAAATATTTTACATTACTGCAAGAAATAGCTTCCTAACAAATTATGGCAAATGTCTAAATCGCCATTCATAAAATCTAAAATTAAAAAAATATAAAAAATTTAGTAAATAATCACATTCCACCGTTATCCTAATATCGTCAAATTAAATCTGAGTCGATATAAAAAAAATATTAAATCAACCATTTATTTTATTGTTCGTCAAACAGCTTTCGCTTTGTCAAAGTTGCAATGTCACGAAAAAATTTTGCTGCCACAAAGAAATAAAAAAAACAAAACACGCTAATGGAAATCGCATTGCGTTTCGTTGTTGCACAAACTTGTCAGCCCGCTCATGAAATTATGGACGCTAATGTACACGCACTTGCATTTACATACGCCGCGCGGAACACACAGTTTACCCACAAACGTGCAACGCCAACTTGCCGCCTGCCTGCCTGTCGTTGCTGTTATCGAAAGCGTACACCTTTGGCCACCTTACACGACGCGTAAGTTTTATTTTTTCTTATTTAGCTGCTGCCGCATAACAAATATTTACTTCCAATAAGTTTTTTTCACCGCTTTTCGCGCTTTGCATAACCGTAACGCTTGAAAGCTGACGCACAACTGATTTCAATCAAGCGCCACCGTCGCATGTGTTGCTGCAACAAAAGTTTGCTTGGTACAGCTCCAGTGGCTGCTGTTTGGTACGCTGGCACGCTGGCACGCTCCTTGCACGTTTTTCCACTTTTCCTGTTGCCACAACGGTAACTGTAGTAGGCTAGTTGCTAGCTGGTGGCATGTGTTTTCCCTTGCTGATAGTGAAAATTCACCACTGCGTGCTAGCAATTCACCTCGCTCGCCACTGCATGCCGACACGAAGTTTGACGTTTCGCTTCGTTGCCTCAGATTGGCTGCAAGTTGCAACGCATCTCAATTCTGTTTTGCTGCTGTTTTCAGCTACAGCACTCCCTTATTTGGGGGTGAGCTTGTTGACTTGCCAGCACCGCTGGCATCGTCCCACACAGACACACAATTGTTTACGCTCTTGTCCTACCGCAATTTTACAAGCATCGATGACAACAGCAAACAAACAAAAAGGCAGCTGTGGCTGTAGCCGAGACGTGCCGCATGTCAATTTGAAGAAGTGGGAGAGGGAGGTGGTGGAAAATACAAATGTATGTTTGTTTGATATTTAAAAGGACTTGGTAGTATTCTTGTAGAGTCTTTATTTTCAGATATTCATCTAAGTCAGAAATGAAATATTCGGTTGTAAAATGTTGGATTTGGCTTTTAAAAATCACTTGAGCAACGCCCAAACGTTGTTCTTAAGTTCCCTTTTGTTGCAGCCTACATTTGGAGTTTCCAAAGTTGGTAAGGAAAGTTTGTTTTTTTCGCAAAATTCAGAAGTGGAATACATCAAAAACTTTAATTTTATTATGAAAAATCCACTCTGAAGTGGTTACTCCTGATGTGATTCTGCAGCCATGGCAACATTAAATAGATGTATAGCATCGTTGTTCGCAACTTGTTAGACCCTTTCTTTGGTAACCAAGAACAATATTCGTATTCGACCTGTATATGAGCTAGTCTCGCTAACCGATTATAATAATTCTACTAAATTTCACGATTTCTTCGGTTGAGAATTTTGTTCTCACTCATCCTTGGGATTTTTTATTCTACGGTTAATATTTTTGATGCTCAAACTTTCTAAGGATGTGTTCAGCAACCTTCACAATTTTGATATGATAATATGTGTTTACCAACTTTATTGAGTTTATTTTGATTTCTTAAAAGAGAGCGGTCTTAAAACACATTCCAAGAGTCATATATAGGGATGGCAGCGATTCATCACTTGATTAAATAAATCGATTATTTTTGATCAATTTACGATTTATTATTATTAAATATTAATTCTGTAGTTGTCTAAAACCCATCCATCGATCTTTGGGCCCCTCATAAATCTCTTGTACACAAACGAAGGCGAAAATATGATGATTTGGGTCACCGACAAGATGAAATTGGTTTTTTTTTAATTGTTAAATCCTAGAACTAAAGCGGAATATCATCGACGCTTGGGAGAAAATGAAAGCTGTTTACCCAAAACTTTACGGACTTTCGAAAATATAATGTGATTTTTCAAAAACTGGTGCTACAGCCACTGAGAAACGCAACCGCTTAACAACAAAACGCCTACCAAAACTTTTGTTGTTGCAAACTTTGGTAAATAATAAATAATTATCGGCTCTAAAAATACTCGTTTTATGTTATCTAAAGCTAATAAACAAGAGAATTATAATTTTTTTTTATACCCGAGCGCACTTGTGCACAAGGGTATATTAATTTTGTTCACATAACGGTTGTTTGTAACAGCCAAAACGAATCGANCAACAATTCTTTACCAAGAAATACGTTTATGGTAAAATTTTGGAAAATGGGCGTGGCACCGCCCACTTATGATCACATATAAGTATATCGGTAACCGTTCTACCAATTTGTACCAAACTCGGTATGGTTATTGTACTTGCCACGTGTAAGCAAAACGTTGAAAATTATTGAAATCGGACTAAAATAACGCCCGCTTCTCATATAACGGTAAATTTCAGAAATGCTTGAAACTTCAATATTTCGAAATTTAAGGACGCTAATTTACTCAAAATTGAAGCGGAAGGTTTCGGAAAGGTGGAAAAACATATATTTAATACTTGCGCCGGGTATTTAATGTTCGGCTCCGCCCGAACTTAGACTTTCTTACTTGTTTTAAAGTGTTTTTGTGAATACCTACTGTAAAAAAGTGCCTTTTGGAAATCGATTAATCGATTATTTCTCAACAATTGCAAACAATTGCAGTTATTTTTTTTGTGATTAATCAGATAATTAATTAATCGATTATTTTATTTTTTCGCCATCCCTAGTCATGTATTCTACAATTTAAATCCTATAAGAAATTTGTTTAAACTATTTAACATTTTTCGACTTAAAGCAAAAGGTACCTATTTAAACTAGCAAAAGCACAGAAGCTCTAAATCTAAAAAAAAAACTAGTTTAAAGTTTTTCAGCTATTCAAATTAAAAGAAAGTGCCTAAAAATAAATGTTTGTAAAATTGTCAAAGATTTTTTCTATTCTTCCAACTAAAAATTAATGGCGCTTTGATTTTGCAATAGATTCCTTTAAGTTCTTATCTCATCGCTAATTTTTCTGACTTGCTTCTGTTTTCCTTGCTTGTTATTTTCGGCCTGCTTTACTTCCAATTTATTGCTTACAGCGCAGCTTCAGCTTTTTGCAACCCTTCCCAACTCACCTCGCCTCTATACAAAGAGCAACTCCTTGTTCGGTTGCTATGTTGAAGTTAGTAGCGTCCTCTGCGTCTGCGTCGCTTTTTTGTAGGTTAGTATGAAGCAACAGAAAGACATGAACAAAACAAAAGTTGCGGCCGGCTTTTAGGGCTCAGCTGCGAGTGTGTTGTGTATTTGGATATATGTATTTATGTATACATCTCTACTACCACAACAATTTTTGTGGGTTTTTTCTCCTATTACTGCTAGTTTATTATTCCGTGCGTACTTTGAAAATTCTTTCAGCAGCTGCTCCATTCGGTACCCTCACCATTCACCCGCTCCCTATTCCGTTCATTTTATCTGCTTGCTTCGATCAGGCTGCCATGTCTACACTTCGTCTTCTGTTTATTCTCTTCCACTTCGCTTTAGCCAAAGTTTAGCCGAATTGCTTGTTTATCGCCATTTAAACAAAGTTGGCAATAACAATCGGTTCTTACCATTATCACACACATCACAGCTCAAGCATAGCCGACCATAAACTTGTTAGACCATAAGTAAGTAAGTTCTAAAGCACATAAGCAGTCATGCATGCATGGAGCCACGTGCTGCTCTCGCCTATTCGTTGGGGCATAAAAGTGTGAAATTACAAATTTTCATGACTTATGGCCACTTGTGGGTGACGACAACGACCGCAGCTTATTGCCTTCCGCGCGATTTCAGAAACGCAAAGTCATACATGCCACAAATACCCATTAAGTATTTGCTGGGCGGAGCATGTCGAATGCGATTAAAAACTTTAAATCTGCCATATATACTCCGCGGCTACTTGGCAAACCAGCTGGGTGGCTAGTTGGTTGAATATCTGGTTTATTTGGTAGCCTGTGCAGCTACTAACAAACTACTACTTCGCTCTGCTTTGTCGTAACACAGTCGACTCGCTTGACCACCTCTCAGTCTAACAACCCAGCTAGCCATGTCCAACTGCTACCAGCTTTGGTTTGGCTATTTCACTGCTTCTACATTCAGGTAACAGGTGAGTGCGTGATATGAATTGTGCGCTTGGCTGAACTGGCGTTGCCCTGATAACGAACCACCAAGCCACAATTGTTGCCATCGTCGTTGCGAACTTGCATTAGTCCCAACGCTCGCCTTCCTTTAGCACCGCCTTTGCCAAGTTGCCACATTGCTCACGCTTCGCTAAATTGTCCACTGCGTTTCGCATTACTCGCCTGCCAACAATGTCTACAAACGACTGCTCTACGCTCTACGCCACATTTTCTGCTACACATCGCTGACGCAGTCCCAGTGACTTTATTAAGATTTACGACTGCTTTCGCAATTTCACTCCAAATGACCAGTCGCGCTATGAGTATTGACTTTTCGCATGCGTATGTATATGAAGGTGTGTGTTTTCCATTCAGTTTTTTTTTTGCTGTCATGTCTTGGACTTATAAACAGGCGCGCATGTGTGGGACCGCACGCATGAAAGCTAATGATGTCAAGAGGAAAGACAAATTGTCTTGTGGTTTGACGAGTGTGTATTGGATAGCCTGCGTTTGCCTGGGAATATTTTGTGATACGCACTGGTACAGCTGAGGCTACTTAACTTTAATGAGCGTCTAGCTAAAGCATTAGTAATTCTGTAAGAAAGTTAAACAAATCTTCAAAATGTCATTATAAGTACAATTAAGGGTGACCCCAACTGGATAGGCCCACCTTCAGAAAGGTCCGTAGATTTTCTATCATCCATGTTTTTAACCGTGTGACCACTTCACCGGAGTGTTTGGCGATGTTAAGCCGCAATTCGACCTTTTTTTTGGACACGGATCGACCACAACATACCAGGGACCAAGAAACAATCACGCAGTGCGCGAAAGAAGGAAAAAATGCGTTAACCTTAAAAAGAGCAAACCAATCACTGGCGAATACTTTTCAGGGATTTTGGGCAGAATCGATATTGATTCTAAACAAAATGTAATTAAAGGCCAAAGATAAATTTTCGTTAATTAATCAAAAGTATGTAGTCCTCGACAAAGCACTTTCCTTGTTTAATTTGTCAATTGGCGCCAAAGATGAAATTTGGCCATTTATTTACTTTAGCTTTCGGTCCTTCCATTTCATATCTGCAAACCATTTATTTTCTTTGAATATGTATTGATGAGGTTTTATGTTCAGTTATTTTCCACATGCATTTACTCTTCATGTTTTTTTTTGTTTTTTTGAAACATAAAGATCAACGTCAAAGCAAAGCTGACTAGCCATTTCGCCTAACATTTGCTCACTTACATACATAAGTAAATTTTCCAATTTTATTACTGATCCAATATTTTCATGTCTCATGTAGTTTTTCTTTTTGTAATCGCTCGACAGCATTTTTCCTGCGCCACCTTTTATGGCAAGACATGCCACTTGTTTTGCCTAAGCGGCAACATCAATTGCTGCTGACTGTCAACAGTTTCACTGCGGCTGCATGTAACACTTGCCACACAAACAAAAACTCAATCGAGTTGCCTCCCAAGAGCTGCTCATTCCTCGATCAATGATTGCTGACTGTTTTCTGCGGCTACTTTTTTATCTTGCAATTTTTCACTTTTCTCATGCTTAAGTGCTGAACACATTGAAAACGACGAACCACGGACCACAGCTTTCAATTTCTTAGATACAGTGGCAGTCAAAAATAGACGAATGGTGTTTGGTTTTTATTATTTAGAATGTTTTGCAAGCTAAATTTTTTTTGATATTCTTTTTATAAAAATATGGTTCATTAAAAACTATATAAATAACGCTTTCAAACTTTATACAAAACTTAGAAAATTCTAGTAAAATAAGTGCAAGTTTTTAGCGGCTAAAAAATCGCATTGAGTTTTAATAATTTTTTTTTTTGTTGACAGCGTTTTGCACTTTTTTCCATATAAACATAAATTTCTTATGGAAGAAGATGCGCAAGACCATTTGCAAAAAAAAAAAAAAATAAAAAAGTCAACGCCAGTTTTCCAAAATTTCGCTATTTATATGAAAAAAAGCCGTCAGCAAAAAAAAAAATAATAAAAATCAATGCGATATTTAAGCCGCTCAAAACTTGCACTAATTGTACAAAAATTGTAAAAGCTTGTTAACTGCATACCTAAAAAATTTCAAAAATTTTAGTTAAAAAGCTCGAAATTTAGATAAAAAATTTGTGGAATTTTTCTAAGTTTTGTATGAAGTTTAAAAGTGTGATTTATATAGTTTTTGTTAAAGCATGAACCATATTTTTATAAAAAATATCAAAAAAATTTTTGCTTGAAAAACTTGGTAAATATTAAAAACGAAGCACCATTCATCCATTTTTGACCGCCACTGTATCTTCATTATCTAAATGCTTTGTCGATGGCGACATGAATTTGTTGAACGTGGCTGCCACATTATGAACTGGTATGAGTTTGACATAAAAGAAGAGGAAGAAACTTATCTCTCGCTAGAAATTAGAAATACATAGATCTAATCTGGCCACAAACACAGTCGTGGTGTAGCTCTGTAGTCGCCAAAATAATTATCTACATAAGAGTATTTACGTGCTAAAATAATTTGACAGCTACGGACCACAGCTCCCATCGTTTCCAATGTGTTTCAAGCTTTAGCATTGAAAAGCGCGTTCATATGTGGTTCGAACCGAAATCCCCCCTCTGGTCCGCCCAGCGGCTGCAATGCTGAAAAAAAACCAATACGCGCAAACAGGACTGACAGCTTTTCCCTGCGCTTGAAAACAGATTTCTTCGATTCACATTTTTGTATGAATTTGCTTTTCGTTTTCGTTTGAATTTGCTGGCGTTTGATTTTTTTTCTAGCTTGTATTTTCCTTCGCTCCCGCTTCTTCACTTGACGCTACGCTGTATATTTTTTTCTTGTGCATTTTACTCTAATTTCATTTATTTTTCTTTGCTCGCTGCGCTGAAGTCTTTGCATCGCGGCGTTGTTGAAAGTGTCGTGATCTGCTTTGCGCCGAAGGTGTCGTCATGCGCTTGGCAATCGCCACCGGTCGCACGGCTCACTTGACCACTCGCTGTGTACAGTATTGGACATATCTATAGCACCCCACCCATTTCAATGTGCTCTTATTTGCCACTTATGTTTAATTATTTATTTTTAAGAATTTTCAATTAAAATACAGATCATTCTCTAATAAAACTAATATAATACCAAGTTGAAAACTTTTTAAAAGACTACAAAAAAAAACGCAACAAATTTAACCCGCGTTTCAAACTTTTTTTCAGAAGTGTTGGAATTTTTTCGAGTACGCAGTTTTATAGTCCATTCAATATTAGTCTGATAATGTGCAAGTTTCAAGTCGCTAAAAATTACCATTGATTTTTTAGATCTTTTTTTTGTCCCATTTGCTTCCATATAACGAAATAAACACAATTCATTTTTATATAGAAGAAACTCTCAACACCTTCGGCGAAGAAAATTCTAAAAAATCAACAGTAATTTTGAGCCACTTGAAACCTACACATTATCAGACTAAAATAGAATGGACTATATACTCGAAAAAATTCTAACACTTCTGAGAAAAATGTTTGAAATTTAGGTGAAAATTTGTCGCGTTTTTTGTAGTCTTTTAAAAACTTTTAACCTTGGATTTATTTGAGTTTTGTTAGAGAATAAACTGTATTTAATTGAAAATTCCTAAAAATAAATAAATAAACATGAGTGGCAAACAATAACAATTTAAAATGGGGTGCTATTGTATTGGCCAATACTGTAGGTGCTGTGCAGTGTGTGCCACGTTTTTGCTGGCCGTACTGCCGTTTTTTACTTTTTCACTATACTGCGTTTTTATTGCTGTTGTCGTTGTTACTGTGCGCAATTCAATTTCAAATGAAAAGTCAAGCCGTTTTGTGTCGCACAACTCCCCGCAGACTTTGCTTTGCTTACACTTTTCCCCAAGTTTTTCCTCCTTTTCCACCCTTCGCTTTGCTTTCTTCACTTTCGGCTGGGTATTTTTTCTTCTTAATTTTTTTAAGAAGTCCTCACTGTTTCATTTCATCTCTTGGCCATCTGTTACCTTCTGCTTTATTACTTTCTTTTCGGCACTTTAAGTGTCTGTGAACTAGCTAGCCTGCAGTTTCAAGTCTGATTGATGACATCTGACTTCTTTTGCGCTGCTGTTGGTTGGCGTTGGCGAAATGGTGCTGCCGATTGCGATAGCTGCTGACCAAATGGCATACCAATTTAATTTTATTCTTCTCTCGCTTATCTGCCTGCTGCACTTGCCTGGGTGTCCATTGTGAGAATTGATGCCATTTTACTTGACCCAGCAGATATTTTTTTGTTCGTTTTTAATTCAACAGCAGCTTTAGCAGCAAACTACGAGAATTTGATTTATTAGTATTTTAATAAACCAGAAAACCGATGTAAAGAGGATTGCCGCCTAACTTGCGTGGTTTTGCAGGCAATTCTTTACTTAATTTCATAGACAATGAAAATTCGTTGGAAGTTAGACAAAGCTTTTCGATGTAAAAATCAAAATAAACAAGCTTCGGCAACTAAGTTTGTGAAGGAATAAAAAATTGAAATTTTTGTTTTCCTAAAAAAATAATATACCTTCTACAAAATTTTCCTTTTCCGTTGAGAGGATCCACTTTTCTCATTTCTTCCACTTTTTCTTGCTTATTGTCTAAAGTTTTGATCGAACACAAAACCCTCAGAATTTATCTTCTTTTTTCCACAAGCACAAGCTACGATACAACTTGCTGCCACAAACCGAAAATATGAGGAAATGCCTTTAAAAATATGAACTTTTTTAGCAAAACAAAGAGCGAGTTTTACGCAATGCAAATTAATGGTTCCGCGTTCAAAAGCAGAGGTTGAATGGCAGTGGATAGATAATGCAAAGGGACACGATTAAAAAAAAATTATAATTGGAGGGAAATGTGTTTTTGACGTCTGTGCAAAGAATGGTGTTTAAAAAGTTAGATGAAATTTCATACTACATACGTACAGTACTATTATTTCATTTTATTCCACTAAAAATGGTAAGTAACTGAACATTTCTTTCTTAATAAAAAAATAGATTTAATAAATTACTGATTTTCCTGTATGAAAAAAAACTATAAAAATTTTAGGCCTCAAACCAAAATTTTAAATTATAACAAATAACTCAGATAGAATTATTATCAAAAACTTAATAAATGTAGGTGGTATCAACAAGTGAATTTTCAAAAAAATCAGCTACCAAATTTAATAAACGAGTATTCTGATCATAATTTTTACCCAAGGCAAAATAACGTGTGTTTTTAATTAAGGATTTTTAGAAAAAAAATGTACAAACAAAAAAATTTTTCTTAAAGTTTTGATACATTCCGAGAAAAAATAATTTTAAATGTAGTAAAAATGTAAATTTTTATTTTAAGAAAACTTTATTTAAATTTAATAAAACATTTAGGGCATACTAAAGACGTCGTAAACGTCGAATTTTTATTTAATGAAAATTTAAGCAATAAAACATTTCTCGGTATAAACATAAAATATTAAAAAAAAATAAATTTGTAAATTTGATTTTCTTAAAACTTTTCTTAACCAAAAAAAAAAAAAAAATATTTGAGTAATTTGCTTTATGATTAATCAACATTTCGAGTAAAATGAGTAATCTACATTTCATATTCATATTCATTTATACATATGTATAAAGTAGTTAAAGTTCCATGATATTTTGAAAACGACGTTTCTGTTTTCAAAAATTAAAACGAAAAATTTTTTCCATATACAGAATGTAAAAAAGAAACTAAGCATTTTCCAAAGCAAACTCTTTTAACTAGCAAAATTATTTTGTTTGAGTAATCATATTTCAAGTAACTCGATTAATCATCGTTTTGAGTAATCAAAATCTTGATTACTCGAGTAATTGATTAACCGAATAATTGATTAACCAACTTGCTCGAGTAATCGAATAATCGCACATCCCTATACTGCATACGTCAGAAATCTATTTTTAAGTTCATTTTGTGGATGTTTTTCTGTAATTGCTTGCTATTTACTATAAAAAATAAGCAAAAAACTATATTTTAAGGGATATTTGACTTTTAATTCGGTTGGATTTCGGATCTTAACCGCGGAATATGTAGTAGTTAATGAAAGGGATACTTAAAAAAAAAAATGATTTCAAGTTTATGTATGCTAGCCTTGCCTTTAAAACCGTTAAAATCAGCACATTTAACATTTGAAATCTTCTAAATCAGTGATGGTCACACTGAAGGCCAGTATGCAGCTCTCAAGAAAAGCAAAAACTCCATATAAAATGACGTACAAGAAATGGATAAGAAATTTTCTTGTGTAAAATTTTCTTGAGGCAATACGCAGTTCTTAAGAAATTTGCTACGCTTTCTACTAGGGTTTTCTAATTTTTTTGTGTAAAAAAGAGCACAAGGCAACCCATGCTTGCAACAGAAATATATGCCCAGCAAAGAGCGAGGCAACAGGCTGGTGAAGTATCAGATGTCAAAATTCCTTAGACACACACACGAAATAATGACAATTTTTTTCTTGACCGTTTTCTTGAGAGCTGCATAATGGCCTTTACACTATCACATTTTGAGCAGGTGTTAAGGCCGGTCCACACAGAACTTTCGCGTTCGCTTTGGCGTTGGCGTTGGCGTGGGTTTGACAGAACGCACGTTAAAAGTATGCTTGCTACAATGAACGCTTGGCAGCGAATGCTTGGGCCACTAAATTAACATACTAACGACAGATAAATTTATATCTCTTTATTCTTTTGCCCGCACTTGAGTAAAAAGAAAAAAATATTTCACATAATTTTATTTATTTGCAACAGCTGACGGCCGACCGACGCACGCGAAAAGTTGAAAGTTGGCCATCTTTTTTCTTTGTGTTGGCGTGAGCGTTGTCGAATTTTGGCTATGTGGACGGCTGCATTTGAATTCATGTATTCATAGTCAGCTGTTGAAGCGACGCCAACGCCAACGCAAAGTTTTATGTGGACGGGCCTTTAGTGTATTTTGCCGAGAGCGGGCGATTCTGCCATTCAGTCGATTACTTCAGTTGAAACGAGGATGATTGTGCGCGCACGACTCTGGAATTCAAGAAAAACGCAAGCACAACTCCTAATTTTCGACAAAAACTGCGCGCTGTGAAGCGTGCAAACCGCACAACATGCCTCGGCAACAGCAAATTTTTCCTAGAAAACCTCAATTAAGTAGAAAGCTTGAAATTTTTATGAACGTTTGTTGAATTTTTTTTTTTTTTTTTATTGCACAAAGTTTGAAAATTGGATTTAAACGGTTTTTGTTAAAGAATGAACTATATTTTTATAAAAACAACTCAAATTAAATAACAAAAAAAAAATTGTGAAAACTTCAAAATTTGGTGCGACTAAATTTTTTTTTATGTATGTAAATATTATACATACGTACATTTTTAATTCTTTATTTGTTAACAAACTTAATAAAAGTTTGGTTTGGTTTATCAGCACATAGATGAATTATACATATTTAAAAATAGAATAAACAAATACCAGATATACCAGGAGACATCTGTGGGTGGGGGTACGAAATTTAGGCAAAATCGGGGGAATTTCATTGTCGAAACGGGGAATTCTCAAAAACGAGTTGGCTGCCCAGGNAATAACCAAGTTACAACGAAAAAACCATTTCGGCTGTATTTCGGAGGGTTAAAAAAAAAAAAAAAAATTTTTTCCAGAACCCTCTCAACATAATCTTTAAATTTAGGGGCGGACATTAGCAACTTTTTTTTTTTGTATGGGGACCGACCCAGTCTAATATACATTTTAAAAGCGTACAGTTGAGCTGTACGCGTGATATGAAATGCCCACTACTGTTCTAAATGCTTCCTAAAACTTAAACCCAATTTTTTATTAAACCTGCTTTTTTAGGAATTTCGGTAAAAGAGAAAATTAAATAGCTTTTTCAGCAGTTGAAAATGAAGCTATTTAAAAAAATATCTCAGCCGCATCCATGCATTTTTATCCATTTTTCACATCTGCGTACACTTAATGTTCTTTACACGCCATTAGCTGACCAGCAGCATCACTGCGGCAGTTGTAAAAACCATTTAATGACTATTTATTTCAAAACTTTTGCCACTGTTGCTACTTTGGATCTTTTTTTTTTGGCACTCATTAACTACGAATTACGACCCAACTATTTATGCATGTGCACTGTATGTATATAAATGCATTTATGCAACAAAATTCACTTCGACTCAACAAAAATTTATTTACAAATTCCTACAAATTCACTTAAATACCCATTCTTCTTCAGCATTGTTTTATGGCGTATTTTAAACTTATATTCTATATTCTACTACAAGTTTTCGTTTTCTTCAACTATTCTCCTACTCTTCTTTTTTTTTTGCTTGCAGCCAGTCGATTTGCACATTTCTTGTGTTGCAAATGCAATTAAAAGCCCGGCAAGAATGCAATAAGTCAAGCCAAGTTGAGCGCGCCACTTGGCATAAGGAGCAAAAATTACAGTACGTTAAGGAAGTAAGCGCGCAAGCAGGCAACCAGTTGGCTGCCCCTAAACATAGAAGGGGGAAAGATAGAGACGGCATAGCAGAGGAAGGAGAAATGGCACACTAATTTGGCCAAAAACTACTTCATTATCGTTGTGAGTGCACAAAATGTTTAAATTGATTTGTGTGCATACGAAAAGCGCACAACGGTCGGCTATGCTGGAAGGAGGAAGTGTTTATGGCGAGTGAGAAAGGAAAACATAAAAGAAGGTAAGTTAATTTTAAATTATTTGCATGCAGATGTACTTGTAAGGTAGTTGTTTGAGTAGCTTTTAGTTTTTATATTTTGTAAGTAAAGTACTCATAGAGAATACTAAAAGTCAGTAATGAACCGAAACGTTAATTAGTCTTCCGATTGGAAGCCAAAAAAAAAAAGACGAAGCCTGCTGTTTATGCCAAATGCGCGATTGAATTAGAACTTACGCTCTGTTTACGGCTCTCTTTCAACTGAGCTAAGCATTTACTCAACGCTGTATTCTTCTCGACATAAGGTATGCCTAAAAGTATGCAACATTGGAAGAGCAAGCATACTGTGCGGCGATCATTGATCCTTTGCCCTACCCAATTCAACTTGGAATAAAAAATAGCCAATCACCCTAAACCCCTTCAGTGAACTGAAAACCTTCACCTTGACCTAGGTATAGTATTATGTATCTGATTCTTAAAGCAGACAAGAGAATTTGGGCTATGCAAGATGCATTAGAAGGAATTAAAAGAGGAAAGGGGGGTTAAAGATTTGGAATTAGAAAATCGCTACAGGCCTACGCAGAAGAATCTTGAATTGAGGCATCAATGGCCTTCTGGAATAGAAATGTGAACTGGGTACACATGAGCTTTGTAATCTTTATCTAGGTTAGGTTAGGTTGGGTGGCAGCCCTTTGTAACCGGGCTCGCTTAAACCATAAGGAGATTGTCTTTTGTGATACCACATTTTGAATGGCACCCAATACTTAATTGATAAAACGCCCCGAGCCGATTACGTATTTACGAATTCGGCTAATCTCAATGCCCCAGAGCTCTTCGGGGCTATTAAGCATGTGAGAGCCACACCACCTTAGCCTCGCACACGCTGGACACCTAAGAAGGTAGTGTTGAGATGATTCCACCTCGTCATCTTCCAGGCAACTATGACATACGGGGTCCGGTAGTATACCGATTGGACAGTGACCCGTTAAAACCCCCACCAAAGGTGAGATCTGTGGCTTTGCGAGTGTGAGGAATTCCCTTGACCGCCCTTTGCCCACCCTCGGCATTAAAGACCTTGCGATCGCGTTGTCCTGGTTTTCGCCCAGCGCTCGCTGAGTTGGCATGAGACCCATCTATCCCAAACTGGACCCCAGGTGATCAATGGCACCTCCAGCCGCTCTTTAGCGATAGCATTTCACGAGTGCCTTTCCTGACCCATTCGTCCACCACATAGTTTCCCACAATGTCGCTGGGCAGATAGAGCAGATATTTCTTAACCAGGTTAGAGTGCACCTCCAACTTACTCAAGGCCCTGATAGCTGCTTGGCTATCAGAATAAATGCTTACCGCCCTACTGTCATGGCACTTTGGAGCATTGAATCCACCGCCTCCTTCCCGCAGCCACTTCCGCCTGGAATACACTGCACAAGTCCGGGAGTCTGAACTTCGTGCTAATTTAAAGCTCAGGACAGAAGACCCTACCACCAACCTGGCCGTTCAATTTCGATCCATCCGGGAAGAAATTAACCGCTCCTCCTCTCCAGAAGTTCCGACCTTCCCAATCCTTCCTTGAGGGAAAAGGGTCAGAGAAGAAGCTCCTAGGAGCCATTTTGGTCAGGGCCAATTATGAAATCGAAGCTTCCTAGAACTCAGGAGTGTCCAGTCCTTAAGTCGGTCAACCAATCTGTTTTCCTGAGTCTAATAACTGTTGACGCCGCGGTAATTTTGCCAGCGAGTTCGACAGGCACGACGCTTAGCATTACTTTCAGTGCTAATGTGGGGTTGGTCCGCAGTGCCCCGCTAATAGCAATTAAAGTAGCCCGTTTTACGCGCTCCAGTGAGTTCCACCGGACTAGGGCGCCATGAAACAAAACTGGCTTGACTACGGTCTCGTAGAGCCAATAGACAACTTTGGGCGCAATACACCATCTCTTACCAATAGCTCCTCTACAGCAATATAGGGCCACTGATACTTTCCTCGATGTCTGGCTTCCATGAAAACTTTCTATCGTGGATCAAGCGCAAGTACTTGACTCTGTCAGACAACTGTACTGACCTCCAACTGAGGGAAGAACAGCGTCGGGGATTTTATACTTTCTAGTGAATAGGAGGGGCATCCGAAAACCCCATTTTTCTGGTGCATAGGTCCCTATGAATATTTCTGAGTATGCTGGCTAACTTTCTTGGTTTTTTTCGCGATTTTACTTTTTTGTCTGACTTAAAAACTTTTTTTGTACCCTTTTAATTACAATATTGTGTGGCCTTCCATGTTCGTCACGTTCAAACGTTTTTAAATAAACATAGAAACTCTGCGGGTATACCAAGGCCAAGCGTTTACAGCTCGTGTGTGACCTTCTGTGCCCTTCAATACACAGCGCAACTGTAACTATCCGATAAACGTGACCGGAAGTGATGAGAGACCAGTTAAGAGTCACCTAACTTCTCCTCGACCAACCAAAAGTTAAATAAAAAAAAAACTGAATGCATCTGCCACTTTGAAGTGTTGATGTGCTGGGACCAACATCCGCACATTGCTATCAGCTCCCGTGCCCTCCGCGGCGAACAAAGTTCGTCGCCACGTCTGAATGCGAGAATGAGAATTTGTCTGGCACAGCTGCTGATGCAACTCAACACGAAAAGTTGTATGCCCAACGGAGCACAAGCCAGCTGCCGGTCAAGCAGTGTTAGAATAGTTGATGAAAAAAAGAAATGCGGGGGGAGGGTGGGGGAACATTGTTGGACAAGGAAGAATGGTAAATGTAAAAGGAAACAACTACGCGGATAGAGCAAGGATTTTGTTTTTGCCACGCTGGATACCAAAGTGCTTACATACTTTTATAACTACCCAAAAGGTTAGCTGTCATCGCTGAGCCTCCTAAAATACAAAATAAATAAAAATGTAAATAAGTCTTAGTATATTTGGAAGCAAACCTTATTTGCACCCAATGCACTTATGAGTTGGCTCGGATTTTTGGTAATTTTTAAAATTAGTTTTTCTCTAGAAAGAAGTAATCCTATTTTGGGAAAAACATCCTCCAACTCCAATAGTTTTTGTATTTTATAGATATGTCCGAATGTATTGCCTTCTTTTGTGTTGCTTTTGCGCTGGCAAGTCCTGTTATAGTGAAGTTTCTGGCCAATCGAGCGCTGTGTTTAGTGGACAGCTGGATTCTGTATGGTTACCTTTCCAAACCTCTTCGGTCGGACCCAACTCGGCAATAATCTGGTCCTTCTGGCTTAGTTTTATTCTATTCTGTGACAGTTGCTTGTGTTACTATTTATGACAATTAAAATTTAGGTTGGAAGCCTAACTACAGCTTAGAGCTCGGTCAGAAAAATCTTTTCATTTTCGTTTTCCACCCTTATGAAAACAATGCGTTATCCCAGATATCTAGAGAAGATGTTCAATCGGGTGACGCTGTGTTCTGCCATAGGGGTCTACGGAAGAAAGGCTCGCATGCAGTTCTGAAGCCTGAGTTCTTTTAGTGGCTGATGTGAAGGCCTACCGTAAGGAGTACTGGTCCTTAGCCTCAATCCAAGAAGCTCAAATTAGTTCTTTTAGACCGTTAGACAACTAGCTGGTCAAAGACGAATAGCCCTCTCAGAGGTCACAATGCCCTATTGTGGTGTGAAGGGCGCTTTCAAGAATACTCCTTCGAAATGCCCTTAAGTTATTAAATTTTGAAGTGATCACCAATCCTACAGCTGAACGTCGATTACGTTCCTCGGATCTCTTGACGCATACGGTCTGATCTTTCAACGAGACCATTGTCCTCTAGTTTCCAAATAATTCAGTATGCAGAAATTCACAATTAGCGATCGCAAGACGAAAACTAATTCATGGTGTCGTCAGTATTCCTGGGCCCACAGGTTGACTTTTGGCGCTCCTATTATTATAGGCCCTCCTTTTGTATATTTTAATCTTCCTGTGATAAAAAAAAAAACCGGAAGAACTTTCTGGGGGATTAGGAACGGCCACTTAAATCGATATTGTGGCGATCAAAGGTTAAAATCCGGCCCATTAGGTTAAATTCGGCCGTTTTGAGTTCGTTGAGAGGGACTACATAAAGACTTTTCTGCGGATTCTTTCTTACCTTTTCGGTTCCCTTCGAGGTCAACCCATCGTTCGGAAGACTTCCATGGATGGATTTCTTAGACCTCGTTTATGTTGTTCTAACGCGCTGAAGGACTAAATGCCGTTTAGTTCCATTTCGATCAGTGCCCCTACTCCCAAATTTTCTTACTTCCGTTATCTTCCACTCTGCCTCTCGCTTCCTTTTCAAGTCTCAACGGTAAAAGGTTGAAGTTTAAATACTTTAATTCATTCTTGCATTGGGTACAATAAAGAAGATAGATATTTAAAACGCAGTGCAGGAAACATAAAAAGCAAACTTGCTAACACAAACCGAACACAGTCGAGCGGACGAAAAAATCCAGTGAAAGCGGAAAGTCGTAATCAAAGTCGTTGGAAACTCGTTTTAAGTGTGAAATTTATATGTCAACCCATGCGCTATTTGGTGAAGACAGAAGCGTGTTGAGAGCACACTTTCGTTTGACTTGGGAATCTGTGGCTATTGTTATTGTAATTCTCACAGTTGTTTTTGCCTTGTCGCACACCAACACAATGCAACACAACAAACTATCGCAAGTGGTGTATGAATTGCAACTTGTTAATGCAATTAATTTCGCTTGTTGCCGGCTTTTAGGCGCACAAGCCTTAAATAATCGCGCCAACCGTTGTGATTTACCCCAAAAATTCGCGCAAACATTTTCATAGATTTGCAACAAATCGACGCGCTTGTTACGCTAATGTCGTAAATTTATGACGAGGGTCCAGCTATTGTACGTAGTGGTTGTTTGCATTTATTTTGTTTTATATTAGGGTGGTCTTTAAAAAATTTCAATATCAACGTCAAGTTCTACGTACAAAATAAAAAAGACATCTACGAAACTTTCACAATTAAAAAAAAAAGTTCAGGTTTCGTTACCAGGATTTGAAAAAATTTAATTTTTTTAAATCGCAGAAATTCTAAAAAATTTTGACTTTGATGAATAAGTTTCAATATGTCAAATTATTGGATCTGAAGTAAAATTGTTCTCGAATTTTTGCGATTTTTTTTATTCAAATTGTTCCAAACCGTGGTACAAACCCTATTTTTTTTTTAATTTGAAAATTTTCGACCGCTATTTTTTTAATTTAAAAATTTTGTTGGTGTCTTTATTTTACACGTCGAACAAAATTAAGGGTGTGCCCCCGACAAAAATCATTTGTTGATATTGTAATGACCACCCTACTGTATTTACAAGTGTTTTGTTTTTGCCTCGCTAGCGGATGCGGGCAATTAAACTTTACGCTACATAATTTTTCGAAACCACAGGCGAATGCTTCCAAATGCACAAAACGAACAACAGGCGAAGCAGTGAGTTGAAATGCAACGCTGCGCTGTATTAAAATTGCATACTCACAGGCGCGCTATAGTTCGGCAAGTGTTAAATGGTGTGCGCATACATGCAGGGTGGTGGTTTTGCACGTGTGGGATTCGCAATTTTTTCGAAAGCCAAAAAAATTTACACCTACGTCCTTTAGGAGGGTGTGTGTGGGATTGTTTATATATGTATATACATATGTGTAGCGATTTGCTAGCAATATTTTCCGCTGGCCACTGTCAAGCGAGGTGTAAGTTTAAATTACTTCCAAGCCGTGGGTCATGCTGTGGTCAGCTTCTGCATCAGCGGCGGCAGAGTTTCGAAAAATTTTAATTGGTTTTGAAAAAAAGCTAGTAAAAACCGCAAACTCTTATTTTCGTTGTTGTTATGCTCACGTTTGTAGCGGTAAAATTTGAACAAAATACTTTTGCAGCTCAGCTGCTCACTTTTGCTCTCAACAACCCATAAAGTGGGCAAAACTCCACTGCCGTCCTCAAACTTTTTTTTCCCCATACCCCACTACATCACTTCCGTCTCCAGCTGCTGTCAATGGCACTCATAAAATGCTTCGCCATCAACGAGCCACTCATTGACTTGGCTACTTCGTCAGCAGCTTCTACTTCAACGCTTAACGGTCAGCTGGCTTAAGAAGTGGTCAACTTCGGCTTTTCAATGGCAAATTAAAACAAACTTAAGGGAAACCAAACTTTTTCTTTTACTTTTTTAAATTTGCTCGCCTTCAAGTTTAAAATATAACAAATTGGCAAGCATAAAAATGGCCAGCAGCTATAAAGTGAGCGTTGCTTGTTGCCGCAACGGAGTCGTGCCACCAAGAACATCAGCAACGTCAACGTCTTCAGCAGGGCGTCTGTGGCAAATTAATAAAAGCAAAGAGTGGTACCACTTACAGCAAAGATGCACGCCTCAGTTGTTCAGTGTCCGCACAGTGGGACAAGTGTGGGAAAAAATTAAGTGAGTGGCTATTAAAATTTTCAACTACGAAACGGCGTCTCGCAGATTGTTTAGAAAATTATTCGTTAGATAATTTTCAAAGGCCTAGACACTGCCATTATTTCCCTCGCAGCTGTGCAACTTCATTTTCGGCTCCACATAATGAACAAAATTTTCAAAAACTGAAAAAATGTACAAATACTGGGTCCCCTCCGTTTTATTTCCTTTTTTTTTTGATGAAGTCCGATGTCTTAATCGCCTATTACATTGCCTTTTTTTTTTGTTTTTTTTTTGGAGGGCATCCATTATACTTAGGAAGTTATCAAAAAACGTGGATTTGCAAAAATGTAAATTTTACTGCGGATTCCGGTAGAATATCCGTCAGGTAAAAGTGTATAGTAACTACAGTTTAAGACGACAAACCTCTAGAAATGCACGCGGCGGCAGTTTTAGGACTAAAATTAACTAAACGCAGATTTTATTGTGAATTTCGGCGGAATATCCCTTCGAAAAGAACTTTTGTTGCGCAACTTTCTTTTTTGCAAATCGAAGAACTCTGGAAATGGACGTTGCAATTTTGGGACTAAATTTAAAAAAAAAAACTTCGATTCTATCGTGGATTACGGCAGTATAGTATTCAATAACAATGTTTGTTCCGCTACTTTTTTTTTTTTTGGAGAAGTAAGTCTTATTTTGAATTTATTGCAAATGCAAACTCAAAAATTTTTCCCAGCTGCAGAATATTAAGAAAGGGCGTGACCCGACCAACCCGACCATGATGGTGGTTTTCGTGCGTCACTGCGTATTCACAATATTTATTTGACGTTCAGAAACATCAATCACGATGTCGTAGCTTAAGTAGCAGTGTTGGTATATGAGTGTTACAGTATAGGAATATTTTCGAAAATGGATTGTATACATATTTGAGCAGTCCCGGAAATTCTTCTTAGTATGTTTTCTACAATAGATGTATGATATTTTGAAGTTTATTTCCGGACTATTTTGATATATAAAAAATTGTTAAATAAATCATTTTTAGGTGTCAGCAACGCGTTCCGAAACGTTTTTTTTTTGCATGCAGATTTTTTATTTTGCTCCATATTATTTTTTGCTCCATGTTATTTTTTGTTATACCATAGATTTTTATAACCTGGCTTTAACATGTTTTCAAAACAAACACACAGTCGAAAATCGGCTGCATTTCAGAGATCAGCAAACGATTTTGAATATCGTGTTTTCTCAATTTGTACGGTTTTATGTCCTAAATATAATCATGATCTACGTAGATTGCCATTAAAAAATGCCTTATAAATACTATAGGGTTTTATTTGAAAAAGATACCAGAATTTTCTCGAGATCCTTCCATATAAATCTACACAATTATAATTTTCAGTTGTGCTCCGCCTTTTAGTTGTATGCAATTCTTTGTTGACTTTTCGCAATCGTTGTCAGAAAAACCTGCTTGGTACTCGCATTATAAGTGGGTGCGTCTAAAAAATGGGAACGAAGAAACTATCAGACAAAAAAAAAATTACAAAGTTATTCATTGAGGCCTCAGAAAACATGGAAAATTGAATAATCAGGCCTGTTCTGAAAATTGTACGATTTGCAAAATACTTAACTTCAAATATTTGTAGTGAAAGTAAAAACACATCCATTTAGTGTAAAATGATTGCCTTTTTGTAAACCGCGCCGATTTCAAATCGTACGATTCGCAGAACATACCTGAATAAGAAACAAAGATTTTTTCTTAATATTACTTAACTTACAAGTCTACAAGTCTAGCTAGCTAGCAGCAGAAGTAAAAATTAAAAAAAAGAAAAATCAAATTTAATTACACGGTTCAACAAAATTTGGACGAGTTTAATGTCAAGAACGGGACCGGCCTCATCTTATAGTAATCCCGAAAAAATAAAAAAAGTCAATTCTTCTTTAGCAGGTATTTGTTTCCAATCTGAAAAATATTGTAATTTTTACCATTTTTGAACCAAAAATTGGTAAATGAGCCTGAAATCAGCATCAAAAAATCTATAAGATGATGTCCGTCCCTTTTCCAGAAAAATACTTTTACATTCAAATTTTTTTAAATTAATATTTTTGTACATTTTTTTCTAATATGTACATTAATTTTATTATTATTATAAACTAATTACTTTTGTTTTAGAACACTTTCGTAAAAAAAAAATTGAATAATGTATTTGTTACTTTGCTCAAAAAAAAACTTTTGAGTAGTTTTTTCAAGTCGGTTTTAAAATTTATCTACCTTTCAAAGTGAAACTTTTTTTCTGAAAAAATGTGTTTGAAGGGCATATATTTACCTTTTATGTTAAATAATAATTGTTGATTAAAATAATGGTAAATAGTTTTTGTTAATTTATTTTATACTGTTCATTAGGGTGTACTGAAAATCAGATACTTTTTTTCGAATTTTTATTGTTAGTAGCAAAAATATGCCAAAAAAAAACCTGAGTGGAACAATAAAATTTTCGTTCTTAGGCTCGCCCAAGTCAATAAAAGTTCAAAGTGTTCAAAAAATAACATTTCTAAAAAATTGTTCATCTTTGTTTTTGTACTAGTTAAACGTTTGCAAATATTTTGAATTCTTCTGTAAAGTTGCAAAAGTTTCGAAAATAATCATTAGGGGTATTCTCTGAGTCTTGCAAAGGCCTTGCATGGTGCACATATTGCACGGATTGCACGGTAAAAACCGGTTTTCGTATGGGACAGCTTTGCAAACCGTGCAATGCCTGCACCGTGCAAGGGCTTTGCAAGACTCAGAGAATACCCCTATTGTTTCCATGTATTTCTTGTAGTATCAAATACCGAGCTTTGTTGCATTATTATTTGACTCGATTTTTTTTTTTTTTTTTTTTCTTGTAAAAAAAATGCATCCATAAACACATCCACAAATCCATGTTTTATGTTCCTTTATTTCGATTTCACCCGTTTTTTCATATGTCGCATTTTTTATTTAAGATTTTAAAATATTTAATCGCTATGGTAAAATTCAGATTTATTTTTTCAGTCATGTTTACGTTTCAACACAAATATTTTTAGTATGTAAGTATAAAGCTTTTATTTTTACAAAACGCTGCCAGGCAACAATAAATGCATTACATTTTTTCATAAAACTCAAAGCGTTTCATTTAATTAATGGACTCCACGCAAGTACACAAATACATACATATGTATATAAAAAATTAAAGAACTTGAGGTTGAGGTTTTCTATATTTTCCTACCTTAACTTTTCATTAAAAATTTCCTACCTCAACTTTTCATTAAAAATTTTAAAAGAAAATCATAGATTTCCTCCTCTCCAATAGTCAACCATTGGCTGGACGCGTCTTCCGCTTCATTCACAATTATCGCCTAAAAGTATGCAACAATCAAGTAAGCTTCCCAGCCCGCGCTTTACAATCATGCGTGTCACCCTGTAGCCAGCCGGATTTTTGCTGGCACAATTTTCACCAGGCGCCCAGAATCTTGCATGGCGCGCCGCTGTTAAGTGAAATGTTAAGTTAACAGAAGTTAACGTATTGTTGTTGTTTAGCGTACTGGCGCTGTTATAGGACAGTGGTGGGCCAAAAAGTGTGCAGAATATATTTTAGGAATTTTTAGCTTCGGCAGCGTAAAACTTGCGTAATTTTGGGGCTAGATTTTAAGAAAATTTATGGTTTTTGTGGAATGTCTTTGAAGAATTATATGTACGCATATCTAAAAAAAAAGGATTTTTTAGCGTTAAGCCAAGGTTATTCAAATAGATTTTTTTTAATATACGTATATTTTTGATTAATTGGCGCCATCTTAAAATAAAACGAAGTGTTGCGAGTGTTTAACATATTGTTCTCTCTTAAGGAAAAAAATAAAAATGATGCATACATACATACATATGTAATGTATTTTTTTAAAAACGGTTTCTTATAATACATAATTTAAAATGGTTACTTTCGCTTTCACATCTGTCTTAAAAACTGAATGTTTTTTTGTGATTTTCTTAATTTAACGTCCATATTGAAGAACATGTTTAATCCTGTGACGGCCAGTACACACCAGTAACCTGTAAAGTAAAAAAAAAAAAAACAGTTTGTGTAAAATTTATAAGATTTTAATAAAACATTTTTTTAGAGTTTATAAAAAAATTTACGGGATTAAATCCCGCTCAGACCACACTTTCAAATTGTGTTTCCTAAGGAGCCAATTTTTTGAGTAGTTTTAAATTTTTTTGTTTAAAGTTTAATTTATTGTTAAACTACTTTTATTTGTTCCGTCAAATATGTATGTTTTTATCGGGAATTTTGGGACTATTTCGAAATTTTCGAGAATTCTTCGGGATTTTTAGGATTTTGGGGATAATTCCGTATTGTTGGGACTGTTTGTGGCTTTTCGAGAATTCTCGGAATTTTCTGGGCTATTTCGGGGTTTTCAAGACAACTTCGGTATTCTCGGGGTCCTTGGGCCAATCTGCGGTACTACTTCGGGATTTATGGGACCAAATCAGATTTTTGGTACTATTTCGGGTTTTACGAGATTACTTCGAGATTTTCGGGGTTCTCGGGGCTATTTTGGAATCTTAGGGATTTTTGGGGCCAATTCGGATTTTTTGGTACCATTTCGGGTTTTTAGCGACTACTTCGAGATTTTCGAGATTGTCGGGGCTATTTTGGGATCTTAGGGATTTTTGGGACCAATTCGGAATTTTTGGGACTATTTCGGGTTTTTCGAAACAACTTCGAGATTTTCGGGGTTCTCGGGATATATCGGGATTTTTGGGACTATTATGGTATTTTTGAGACTACATCGGGATTTTTGGGACTATTTTGGCATTTTTTGGACAACTTCGAGATTTTCAGGGTCCTCGGGACTATGGGGAGCTTCGGGATTTTTGGTCTATTTCGGAATTTTTGGGACTACATCGGGATTTTCGGGACTATTTTGGTATTTTTGGGACAACTTCGAGATTTTCGGGATTCTCGCGCATATATCGGGATCTTCGGGACTACTTCAGAATTTTTGGGAGTAATTCGGAGTTTTTGGAACTCCTTCGGGTTCTTCGAGCCTCCTTCGGGATTTTGTCGAGGGCATTGTCGAGACTATTCCGGGTTTTCGAAACTACCTCAAGATTTTCGGGGTTCTCGGTACTATAACGGGATCTTCGGCACTACTTTGGGCTTTTGGGACTATTTCGGATTTTTCGAGACGACTTTGAGATTTTTAGGACTGTTTCGGATTTTTTGGGACAACTTCGTGATTCTCAGGAATATATCGGGATTTTGGGGACTATTTCGAAATTTCTGGACTATTTCGGGATTTCTTAGGGATTTTCAGGACTATTATGGTGTTTTCGAGACTACTTGGAGATTTTTAGAGTTCTCGGGACTATATCGGGATCTTCGGGACTACTTCGGTAATTTTCGGACCAATTAGGAATTTTTGGGACTATTTCGGGTTTTTTTCGAGACTATGTACTTCCGAGGTTTTCGGTGTTCTCGCGAATATATCGAATCTTCGGGAATACCTCAGGATTTTTGGGAGTAATTCGGAGTTTTTGGAACTTCTTCGGGGTTTCAGGATTTCGGCACTAATTCCGTACTTTTGGGGCTTTTTCGGGATTTTGGAGATTTTCTCTGGATTCTCGAGACTATTCCGGGTTTTTCGAAACTACCTCGAGAGTTTCTGGGTTCTTGGGGCAATTTTGGGATCCTAGGGATTTTTGGAACCAATTCGGAATTTTTGGGACTATTTCGGGTTTTTCGAAACTACTTCGAGATTTTCGGGGTTTTGTTAAAAAAGAATATTTGTGAGAAGAATTTAAAGAAAGTCATTATGAGTATTTGTAGCTGGGGTATTTTTAAGACTTTACTTTTCTTAACTAATTTTAACTATACATCTTTTTATTAATTAAAAAGAAATCTGATTTTTAATTATATTTTTTTTTATTCCAAATACTTGTTCATATTAAAGTTTTTAGCGCAAGAGATGAAATGTTTACGCTCAAATTAAACAAAAAAAAAACATTTTTACTAATTCATTGTTAAAAAAAGAAAAAAATTTATATATGTATGTACATATATTTTTCTATTTTACTTCTTAAACCGCACACAAGTAACCCTTTTCCCGCAGGCCAAATCATTACTAACTCACATCCACACAATTTCTAGTTTACAACTGTGTAAAATTGCACTGCCACCAGTTACCGTTCGAGACGCTTCTGAGTGCCAAATGAAGCGCATTAAAAAAAGGTGTTCCCCAACGCCAAGTCAATGCAGAGGCAAATGTATCCAGACGGCATCGTTAGCCAAGTTCTAATGGAGTCTGTTCGACGCTGCCAGGCAATGCTCCAATGAACAAACACTCACGCACACATTTGCGTGTAAGTAATGCAAAATGGTTAGGAAAATGCAACTGAAGGACGACCAGCTCTGGCCGGGTAGAGGAGAGCAACGTATGTATGCCCCGCAGTGACACTAAAGCGGAGTGAGTCTGCCATTTGAAGCGAAACGTAATGAACCACAGGGAAAGCTCCAGTCGGAGTGCATAGATGGTGGTGGCGAGCCAAAAGCGTTGCTAAGACTGTAAATGTGACACAGCAGCACCTGCACAAATACACACGCAGCACGTATTTATGTCTTCGGCGCCGAAAGAGGACATGCATATGCATTTGCAGTAAATGAGGTACAAAATTTATTATCTTCGAACTGTTGCCAGCGAGCAGTCAAGCAAGCGAGTAAGCAACAGCGCTGGACAGCTGCTGAAATGCAATGTTGGTAGATGAGAGGGTGGTGGGCTGCAAAAAAGCCAAGCGTTAAGCAAATTTGCTGGCTGGAAAGGTATTGTTGCCACAGGCCATAGGAAACTGCCAATTATTTTGTTGGGTGTATTGGTGCGCCTATGTACCAGTGGAGCTTCTGGCCTCTGTAAGCTCGAAACGTCGCCAAAAATACTGAGAAAATGCATGTGTGCCCCCACGTGGCTTAGAAGTTTTGCATATGTGCCCAAGAAGTTTGCCAAATTAGAATGGGGAAAAATGTCTTTGGTAGAATTGTATTTATGGCTCAGCTGTCAGCTATTTTATTGGAAAATATTGAATGTGCCAGCTTTTATAGACACAATTCTCGGTGGACAAAAGCACATACAAACATATGTACTATATCGAGCCCTAACCGCCAAAAAGGCATAAGCGACATTTTTTTCAAAATTTTATTTTCGATACAGAAATGCGTCTAGATGCTGTAGGAACATTTCTGCATCAAAAAAAATCGCGTATGTATAAGAAAAAATATTTTATCTAGATATTTCAAGAAATTAAAAAAAAAACATGGCTCAGTTATGAGTAAAATTTAACAAAATAAATGATTGGAAACTCGAAAAAATACGCATATAGTGCTTATCATAACTTTACGACACTCACATATTGACAAACTTTTACCATTTCTCCTAATATTCTTTAATTTTAATTATTTGTTTATAAAAATATACACTGCCGGAACAAAGTATTAGAACAGTAAATTTTTCACAATATATGCAACAATTTTTACTCTAATATTTTTCCGGGAACTTTGTATAAAAATATGGTTCATTCTACAACAAAAAACATAAAAACATAATTCCTAAACTTTGTGCAAAACTCGCGAAAATTCAGCAGATTTTCATGCAAATTTTCAACTTTTTAGTCAGATTTTTTTAAATTTTTAGGATAAAGAACAAGTTTTAAGTAGCTAGGAATTACCGTTGATTTTTTCACGCAGTCTCTTCCACACAAAAATTGTTTTTCCAAAATACTTTATATTGAAAAAATCCAAAACAAAAAAATCAATGCGATTTTTGACTAACTTGAGCTTGAATTTTTTCTCAAAAAATTCTAAAAAATCTTATTAAAAAGTTGAAAATTTGTTGAAAAAAATTCTACAACGAAACCAAATTAAAAAAAAAAATCGAAAAATAAAATATTTAAATAACATTTCCACGTATTGCAAAAAACTTGCTGTACCTAAACTTTATTGGCTGACTGCATATATGTATATGAGGCGTCAAAAACGGCCCTTTAAACATTCGGATTCATTTTAGAGTCAGAAAACTCTGACCCTTCTCTTTTTAGAAGGGCACGCCCATACAAGTCCACGTCAGTAGGCTTTGTTAAAAAAAAACTCACGAATTTAAGAAAAAAATTTTTTTTCAAAATGTTGCCAAAACTTTGATTGAAATGAACTCGCAGCCACTTGAATAGCGCACCCTTTTGATCTTTAGTATTGACCGATTCCCTTTCGTTTATTTAATATTCACTGTGTAAGAATATTCTATACATACCTTCATCGTCCCCCTTATGCCAAAAGCATGAATGTGCAAATTTACCAATTTTGAGTTATTGGGCTGACTTGATTGACCTTTGTATGTTCTATGTTATACCAAAACGCAGAATACGATGAGTACACGGAAACCACATATTTTGCAATGTCAACTGCGTGAATGTAGAGTTAAGTCTCACAAAAAAAACTTTCAAACTTTATTTCCCAACATTTACGTTATTACACACTCATGTTTGTGAAACATTATTAAACATTTTGATAAAAAATTAATGAATATTAAATAAACAGAGAAAGAACTGTCATCACTGAAGCTTAAAAAGGTGCGCGTTTCAAGTGGCGGTGAGTGTATTTAACTAGTTAAATACAATTAAAAAAATTACATTTAAAAAATACAAAATCTATAAAGAAATTTACCAAAATATTTAAATTTAATTTAATATAATGTAAAAAAAAAATTCAGAAAAAAATTAAAGAAATTTCCAAAAAAAAAAAATAAGGAAATTTCCAAAAACAACGCACATACGTTTAATTGAAAATATTAAATAAGTTTGGCAATAACTATGCAAACAATTTTTTTTAAGAAATACATACACGCATAACTATATCTTCGCTGCAATCATTGCTTGGAAACCAGTACGAGCTACCTTAAATATTATTGGTTATTTTTCAAAAAAAAAAAAATCCACATTCGAAATTCTCATTAAATAAATTCCATCCACTAAATAAACTGCGCCACGCACCTCCAATATGAAATTTTTCACGAAAATCATAAAACCGAAAATCGCACACCGCTGAGCGAGCACACAGCACAAATTGCATTTGCAACGTACAAATTCTTTAGTACCGTTAAATTCTCGCAGGGCTGTTAGTCAATTCGCTTAATCGTTGTAAATTGTGTGGTGAACTAACAAAATTTTGCTGAAAATTTACGCATCTACGTGGCGCGGCGCAGCGCTAGCGGTGGTGACCGCCAAAAGGCTAATTTGGACACAATTCACTATGCCACAGTGGCATGCAATGCAACACGCATGACACTACGTGCCATAGCGCGCACACACATGCATGCAACATGCACTTGCATTGTTTGGGAGGAGGTGCAAGTGTTTTTGCGAAGCGAAATATTTGAAAGCTGCTGAATAAGCGGCAATTTTAATTAATGTCATCAGCGAGGCCACCACAAAAGCCACAGTGGCAAAATGTGCAACAACAAAACATACATACATAGTTGAATATATTTTGAACAGCAGTTAGCGAAATATAGCAACAATTTATATAAGGACACAAGTATTTATAAAATTTCTTAAAATAAATTAAGTTTACTGTAAAATCTAAAAGACTGCATTAAAATGGTTATAAAAAAAGAAAAGAAAAGAAGAATTTCAAATCACAATCAAAATCTTACTTCGTTACGTAAAGCAGGGCTCACACGATTTGCACATTTGTATAGATTTGAACATTTTGGCAGTCACAGAATGGTGTTGTGTAAATTTTTTTTTTTTATCGAGAATGAGCTCAGTCAGCTCAATAAAAAAAAATCCAAACAACGTCACTCTGTAACTGTCAAAATGTACAAATCGTGTGGTCCCTACTTTAGCCTTCTCTAGAATTTAAAGCGGAACTTTTTTGATCATGAAAGAGTTAAAATTGTGATTTGCGCACAAGTAGCTCCTAATTTAAGACTATAGTTGGATAGTTCACGAACTAGATCGTCCATTGAAATAGTTCATTGAAAAAAAAGAACGAACTAGTTTGAAATTTAAAATGAACTATTTTCCAACCCTGCTTATATAACAAAATTGGGAAATATTTAGTCATTTGCCCATTGTTTCCGGGGTGGGCGTAGGGGGCACCTAAAATCCCACCAATTCTACAAAACAGTGCATATTTGGAACCGAATTTGTTAGTTAGTTAGTGCTCGGAAATAAAACTTTAATCCACGGGTCCACGGTTGCCAACCGTCCCGTTTTCGGCGGGACTGTCCCGGATTTTAGAGCTATGTTCCGGTCCCGGTACAACACATGCCGCGACGCAAAATTTCCCGATTTTTGGCAAGAAAAAATTGCAAATTAAAACCCTTTTTCGGACGGAAGTTTTTCAACGAATCGCATGGTATATTCCGTTTCTCTTGATAATTCTGAGAGAAAATGTAGAAGAAACTATAAGTCGGAAATGAGTCTCTAGCCTACGATTTTTAAAGCAAAAATTTACCTTTCATCAAAATTTGATTATTTTCTTATATGTCGGTTTTACAAATTGTTCGTCTTTTTTTTACAACTTTTAGATACAAAATGCTTACATTTTAGTTTATAACATTTTTAATTGATTTACCATATTTACCGCCCAAAATCCGTTTCAAAATTATAAATGCACCACATATTGGCAAGTTTTAACAATTTATTTTTTTGTCATTTAATTTTAGTTATTTTTTTTTGTAAATATATGTTTTACCCTTTAACAAAAATCGTATAAATCTAAGTTTCAAACTCTGGGCAATACTAAAAAAAATAATAATAAAACTTTCGTAAAAATTTAAAGCTTTTTAGAAAGATTTTGAGCATACAGTTTCGTGGTCCCCTCAATTTTATTTAAAAAAAGTGCAATTGGCTAATGGTGATTTCGTTTCTACCAAACAAAGTCGCCTTTTGATTGCCCCTTCATTTTTTCGTGTTCGATTCTAAATTAAAGACAAAGGATGAGAAAATTGTGTGTTCGTTTTTTACAATGCTACACTCTTGTAAAGCAAAAAGAGCACATTCTCAAATGTTGTCCTTCCTTGGAAGTTTTGTTAGGGGAGATGGTAGCCCTGAAAATCAGATGGTTGTTTAAAACGACAATATTATGAAATGCGTTAG